>NW_020174645.1:5739506-5743994 GCF_003031525.2 Neophocaena asiaeorientalis asiaeorientalis | reverse complement strand
GGCCCGGGGCATGAACCTGTGTCCCCTGCATCGGCAGGCGGACTCCCAACCACTGCGCCACCAGGGAAGCCCTATTTCATGATTTTTAACTCTTAATTGTTCTCCAAAATGTGGAATAAAATGTATCATAAGTTATTTAACCACTGCTCCTGTTGATGGAAATTTATGTGTTGCCTTATTCATTTTTTGAAATTCCTTCTCTCCTTCCGCCTTTCCTATGGTCCTAGCACAATGTCTGGCACATACATAGACTTAGTATAAATTTTGTTTTCTGAATTGAGTTCTGACACTTTTTTCCCAAATGCAACAATAGTGAATCGTGGAAGGATACATGGACCCCAATGTTCATAGCAACACTATATATTTACAGTAGCAAAGATACAGAAGCAATCTAAATGCCCAGAGAAAACAAACAAGTGGTTACCAGAGGGAAGCGGGGAGTGGCAAATTAGGGATATGGGATGAAGAGATACAAACTGCTACATATGAAACAGATAAGCAACAAGGATATAGTATATAGCACAAGGAATTATAGCCATTATCTTATAATAACTTTTAGTGGAGTATAATCTGTAAAAATACTGAATCACTTGCATATAATATTGTAAATCAACTATACTTCCATTTTTTTCAAATATAAATGAATAAGATATTTTGCAGAGCAAAATTAATAATAATGAATCAGCCAGGATTATATGTTAATATCCTGAAATATACAGTTATGAAGGAAAATTCTCCTAAAATCTTAATGATCTAGAACTGGGAGATATCAACTTATAATTTTGGTCTTAACATCAAGAATATAAGCTCTAAGTGTATATAGTTCTGTGACTGCAAAATAAAGAGAGGTTCATAAGATCCCAGACATGAATTCTTTAATAAAGTTGTTTCCGCAGGTTCCCTACTTCAGCAGAGCCTGGCAGCGCGTGGTTCAGATACCGCTACTTTCAGGTATCTTTCTCTCCCCTCTCCCCGACACACTGACAGTAGCCTTTTATAGTTATGCATATAGACACATTATTGTTGCTTTTAATTTTCAGCCTCTTGTCCTTTAAGCCCCAGTCAGCTGTCAGATTGTTGTGAGAGTCTCATCGCTGTCCTAGAGTAAGTAAAATATTTGTTTTCCTACCCCCCAAAATCAGATTTGTTGCTTATAAAATTCCTTTCTAATCAACGTTCCTATGAGTAATTCCTTTTTGGGGGGAAGTTAAGCATACCACTTGATTTGAAAATAAAATATCTCTATTATCTTTACAATGTCTACTTTCCACATGCAGGGCAACTAGTGAACTTATATTCAACCTGCATTCCCTAAACTTTGTACCCAGTTTTAATGTGAGTATAGAGCACCTTTTATGACTACCGTAATCATACAGTGTTGTCTCATGGATTTTGAGTCTTCTAAGTATTCGTCTTTAGCCATGTATAGACTTTCAGCCACAATTATAGCTGCAGTCAGGAGTCTGTGTTCCTGTAGATCAAGTCTTTTATTTCACGAAGGATGTCATAAAAGGCTCAAACTACTCATTACTAGGCATACGTTATGCACCAGCATTTTAATGTTTAAAATTACTGAAACCGTAAACAGGTAACCACTGTGGAAAACTAGGAAGGCCAGTATAATCTAGTGAATATGACAGGTTATTAACTAATTACCGTGCTCTCTTGAAGATGTCCGGTTTCAGATGATCTTGACCTGATCAGAGTGGCCAGGCAGTATGTCCAGTTAGAGCTTCCGGCTTTTGCATTAGCCTGTCTAATGCTCATGCCCCACTCGGAAAAAAGGCACCAGGAAATAAAGGTATTTTGCAAATTGTTCCTCCGGGGCTGTCAAGGGTGTGGAAGGTCTCATGCTGCATGTCCCCTGCAAAAGGTTCCACTTTCTTTTCACCAAACCTGTAAAGCATGAGTGGGGGTGGAAGGTTTGTGTGGGGGTCTGGTGGGAGGCAAGACTGAGAGACAGATGAAGGTTTGTCTGAGGGATGCCCGAAGAGGAGTTTGCACCTTATTCTTTATCAGTGGGGAACAGTGAATTTTCCTGCCAGAATAAAGTGAAATGATCAGGCAGTATTTTTGAGGGAATAATCCACATGGGCCTGATCAGAGGAGAGAGGGGGCAAGAAGTGAAACTCTTGGGAATCATTGCATTTGAATAGGAATTATCCAACAATCTTGTGGCTAGGCAGGGGAAGCCTGAGGGGATAAGTACCCAAAGCAGGGTGGTGGCAACGAAAATGAGCTAGGTGGGAAAGATGCAGCTTTACTTGGTGATTAGATGTGGGAGATAAAAGAGTAGAGTCAGGTTGTGTGTGGGTGTCTTAACAAAGGCACCACGAGCATTCTGAGGATAGAACTTTTAAAAATAACTCCCATCCCCTTTATACTATAGAATAAATAGAACAAAGCATTTGGAAATGTTTTACAATTATTTCCCCACGGGTAGAGAAGGCAGTACATAGAGATCTATATAAATGAGCACACATAATTTTTATTTCTCACTTGCTCTGTTCGTTGCATTTTTTCAGAGCCATCTGTGCCCGTCTTTGACTTTGTTCCTTTTTGACTTCTTAAACTCATCCATTGATGCTTTTCAGAGTTTTAGTATTTAAATAGATTCCTTTTGGCACTTAGAATGACAAAATGCTTATTAAGCAACTCTTTGCTGTTGGAATAGTTATTTGTAAAATGCTTTTTTCCCTTATTTCAATAATTTTGTTGTTGTTGATAGAGGTGGTTTTTTTCCTGTAGTAGATATGCTTTGTGATATTTCAAATTTAAAAATGAAAACCTTCCAGGTTTGACAGAAATTAGTAGTAATTATACTTTTCCATTAATTATGTGTTGATTTTTTTTCTCTAGAATTTCCTGGGCTCCTGTGACCCTCAGATCATTTTACAGCAGTTAGAGGAACATATGAATACTGGCCAGCTGGCAGGGTTTTCACATCAAGTAAGAGGCAATTTCCTCTCCCTTTTGTTATGAAAAACTTGATATTAGAAGGTAATAAATTTTCCCCAAACCAAGATTAAGCTGAAAACCTACCATCTCAATCTGTTTGTTAATATATACAATTATTTGGCTTTCATTAAAGCCTCATTAAATTTTTAGAAGGCAGGGACCCTGGCTGTCTTGTTTATTTAGTGCTCTACTCAGTGGAAAATCTGTAGCCTTCAATACTTGTCATTGTGAACAGTTTTCCTTGCAAAAAGTCCCAAAGTGCTTAACAACAACTTTTTATTTATTCACTGTATACTGAAATGGACTAAAGCAGTCCCCCCTGCCCACCCCCTCAAAGAGGAGGCTTAGTCAGGATGCGATGATAATTTAACTCCTAATTGTCAGAAATGTTTTGGTATTGAATAAGATGACATGGCATCTAACACATTTTGCGTGCGATGATACCTGTCATTCTACAGGTTAGAAGTCTGGTCCTGAATAATATCATAGATAAGAAGGAGTTTGGGATTTTGGCAAAGACAAAATACTTCCCAGTGTTGAAATCACACATGATGAATACCAACAACGTCGCTGAACTAGTAAACTATTTGGCAAATGAGTTAAGGTAAGTTAATAAAATTTTTTAAAAAACAACTTAACGTAGAATTTCCTTAAAATTTATCTTTATTTTGGAGGAAAATATCAAATAATCATAAAACTATTTGATTGTAATTAAAGGCTCCAAATAATTAAGCTGTAGCATCACTACGTTACACATACCTTGCTACTAACACATACTAAGAGGTTAGTTGTCTTGTAATCCAATCTCTTGGAACATGAACTTGGAATCAGACAATTAATCAAGCTGCCTAACCTCCCAAAATAGTCCTGCTCTAAAACCCTACATGACAACTTTACTCCTTAGACACTTGACCAAAGAATCAATAGCTATATGTAACATAATTTTTGCTAAGCTTGGTTATCTAATTTTCCAGCACCCACAAGTTTAGAAATAGTAAGCTTCGGGCTTCCCTGGTGGCGCAGTGGTTGAGAGTCCGCCTGCCGATGCAGGGGACGTGGGTTCGTGCCCCGGTCCGGGAAGATCCCACATGCCGCAGAGCGGCTGGGCCCATGAACCATGGCCGCTGAGCCTGCGCGTCCGGAGCCTGTGCTCTGCAACGGGAGAGGCCACAACAGCGAGAGGCCCGCATACCACAAAAAAAAAAAATATGGGAAATCCAGCTTTTGCCATCCATGAAGAAAAGCCTCTGATTGTGAAGTGAACACATACTTACTTGCCTTGGCCCATGTTCCTCCATCCCATCTGCAGAACCTCCACAATGGACAGGACAGGCACCCACAAGGGAAAAGTGAAAGGAGAAACTTCCAAGGACAGGCTTTGGAGTAAAAGCCTTGGACAGAGTCCCTTAGGATGGAAATAAAGAAAAATGAGGCTGGGCCAGGCAAGCCCATCTGTGGTCCGAAGCGCTACTGCTAAAGGCAACTCTCGTTCTAAGCTTCTCCATCTTTTTAAACCCTCACCCCACCCCC
>NW_020174645.1:5706115-5739349 GCF_003031525.2 Neophocaena asiaeorientalis asiaeorientalis | reverse complement strand
AGGGGGGGGCCCCCAAACCCAAAAAAAAAAAAAAAAAAAAAAGAAATAGTAAGCTTCTTGGCATAGGGTTCGGAGGGGATTTGGAAAGTAAAAAGAAGGGAGAAATGGGCTGGCACAGAAGAAAGGGAAAGCTTAGTCAGGATTGAAATGTTTCTGGGTCCATCCCTACATTTGGTCTAACTGTGCTGATCCCTGGAGGTGTCACTTTCTCAGTGCCATGCCATGGATTTCTTTCGCTTGTTTACCACTTGTGATCCAACCATAATTACAGGTTGTCATTTATGAACAAGTAGTATTTTTTGAGGTAAAATTGATATATATAATCAACTCACATACTTCAAGTATGCCACTTGATAAATTTTGATATGTGTATACACCTGTGAAGCCATCACCACAGTGGACAGGGCAAACGTATTTATCACTCCCACATTTTCCTCATGCCCCTCTTCTTGTTGATTCCATAGTTTAGATGAAGCTTCCATCTTTATAACTGAATATTACAAGCATTGTGGGAAACCTGTGCCACCAGGAGCCACTCCCTGTGAAACTCTGAAGGTAAATCTGGCCCAGAGTTACTGGGTTCTAACCTGACACGATTTTTATTTCTAGGGTCTTAAAATTGAGCCAACCTGTTCTGGAGATAAATGTATTTTTATGCGTGACTGCATGTATTTTTATATTTCACTTTTTGTATGAGAGAGTCCCAGACCAGGAATCAAGAGGCCTAGGTTACACTCTCGGGTTTATTTATTTAATTTTTTGGCCGCACCGTGCGGCTTGAGGGATCTTAGTTCCCCAACCAGGGATTGAACCCTGGCCCACGGCAGTGAAAGGGCAGAGTCCTAACCACTGGACCGCCAGGGAACTCCCCGACAAACTAAATTTTACAGGGCATTGATTAATGTTGTGCTGGAGTATCCATTGCTTTTATTACTACTTCTTTAATTAGCTAAGACATATACGTTCACTATAGAAAAACAAAAGGAAATCTGGGAGAGCGGAACTTCCCTGGTGGTCCAGCGGTTGAGAATCCGCCTTCCAATGCAGGGGATGCCAGTTGGATCCTTAATCAAGAGGCCTAGGTTACACTCTCGGGTTTATTTATTTAATTTTTTGGCCGCACCGTGCGGCTTGAGGGATCTTAGTTCCCCAACCAGGGATTGAACCCTGGCCCACGGCAGTGAAAGGGCAGAGTCCTAACCACTGGACCGCCAGGGAACTCCCCGACAAACTAAATTTTACAGGGCATTGATTAATGTTGTGCTGGAGTATCCATTGCTTTTATTACTACTTCTTTAATTAGCTAAGACATATACGTTCACTATAGAAAAACAAAAGGAAATCTGGGAGAGCGGAACTTCCCTGGTGGTCCAGCGGTTGAGAATCCGCCTTCCAATGCAGGGGATGCCAGTTGGATCCTTGGTTGGGGAACTAAGATCCCACATACCACAGGGCAACTAAGGCCACACCACAGCTATGGAGCCTGTGCGCTCTGCAGCTCGCGTGCCACTACAGGGAAGCCTGTGTGCCATGACGAAAGATCCTGCATGCCACAACTAAGGCCCAATGCAGCCAAATAAATAAATAGTTAGATAGATAGATAGATAGTTTTTTTTTTTTTTTTAAAAAAAGAAATCTGGAAGAGCAAAAATAATAATAACAAGAAAACTGATAACTTGAAATCTCAGAAACCAGAGATAGGATCATTGTTAACAATTTGGTGTATGTTCTTCCAAATGTTTTTGTGTATAAAATATGCACGTAAATCACTTTTATTCCTGTTCTGAACTTAAATATAAGGTAAAAATTTTAATTTTGATCACGTTTTGGTAATTTCATTGGACGTAATTAAGTTATTAGCGGTTTTTTTCTTCCCCTGGTCCAGATCAGTCACATTAAAATAAGCCTGCATTTTGTTAACATCCATCAATAACTTCCCTTCTCCACTTCCAGTCTGTTGTGCTCAATGGCATAAGATTACTTTTTTCAAAAAGGGAGAATATTGATTCAGGAGACAGATTTGTGGCCCTTAAAATGTATCTGTTTTTCTCCAATCATATCTGTCTAAAATGCAAAATAATCTCATACGTAGATTTTTAGCAATATAGTTAAGGGCTTAAGTTCTATAGTTTATCAAACCATTTTCTATTTAAAAAACTAAGTGACACTCATAAAAATGCTTCTGTGTTTCTTCCCATTTAGGTGTTTCTTAATGGATCATAGTAAATCATCAAAACTTTTTTCAAGAAGAATAAGAGGAAGTTTGGAATCTGTTATCAAATGACCCTATTTATTACTACAGTTTTTAAATTGTGCATTCTGTGTACAGTAGCTATTGTCAGATGTTCCTCGAGAAGTAATAACTAAGATGCTTAATAATAGCATAACTGTCTCATAAAGAACTCATGTTACAAATTAATAAATATTTTCTTTGCCAGTTACGTGTATAACTTGTAAAGACTATTAGTTTTTTGCACTCTGTATGAAGGAAAGTTTTTTGCTCCCCCCATAAGAAAAGCAACTACTTATATCCTGTTTCTTCCATCTATATAAATAAGAATGTCAGTCTTTTTAACGTCATTCTAGTAAATATGCATATAATCTTTGCTGCAGAGCGTATCCGTCAGTGGCCAGCCAGAAATACAGAAACCACTCTAGCTAGTTGAAGCAGAGAAGGACTGAGTGTCAGGAATTGGTTACAAAGCTGTCAAGAGGACTGAAAGGCAAAAGGGAGATGAAGAGGGGGCGCTGGAGAAACTAAAGGGAAGGGGCTGTTCGCCTAACATCAGAAGCTGCTTTGAGACTTCCCTGGTGGTCCAGTGGTAAAGAATCCACCTTCCAATGCAGAGGACGCAGGTTCGATCCCTGGTCGGGGGACTAAGATCCCACATGCCGCAGGGCAACTAAGCCTGCGTGCCGCAACTACAGAGCCTGAGTGCCACAACTACAGAGCCCATGTGCTCTGGATCCTGTGTGCCAAAACTAGAGAAGAGAAAACCCGCACGCCACAATTAGAAGCCCGCGAGCTGCAGCAAAGAGCCAGCGCACTGCAACAAAAAGATCCCGCACGCCTCAACAAAGATCCTGTGTGCCGCAACTAAGACCTGACGCGGCCAAAAATAAAAATTAAATTAAATAAACAATTAATTAATTTGAAAAAGAGAAAAGGAAGCTGCTTTGCCTTGGAGCTCGGGCGCTGCTGTTCCGGAGGCTGAGCCTCCTCCCGCCGGCACTGCTGCCCACGCAGCGCTTGGTCACCCTTGGCTATAGTGCTGCCGCCTCCAGAAGGGAAAAGAGGCAGCGTTTTGCTTTCTCCAGCCTCCTGATTCTCGTGCCAGTGCCAAGAAATAGCAGGAATGAACAGAAGCCATCTGGCAAGGGGTCTGGGAGACACAGTCTGCAGGCTGTAAGCCCCCGGCAGGACAGGGCAGGATGGAAGCTGGCCTGCAAGGGCGGCGTGGAGTTGAGAGCCTGCAGCCGGGACCCAGCACACAGAAACGTCACTCACACCTCTATCCTGCCTGTGTAGTCTTTTGCTCTACGTGTGAATAAACTGAATTTGATAATACTAGAATTTGTTTGCCTTTGCCTGTTGAGAAAAATATTATTTCTGTACAGGAAACAATGTAATATGACTAAAAACATGGGTTTTGGATGAAAAGCAAGTCTGGGTTTGACCTCTGGCTCTATCACCTACTAGCTGTGTGATCCTGGACAAGTTATATAACGTCTCAAAGCCTTAATCCCCTCGTTTGTAAACCTGCTACTTGCAGTAGGTTTAGATGGTCATCCACTTGCTCTCTTCTGGAAATTTACATCAATATTTTCCACAAACCTTTTTCCTTATTTGGAGTTATTTCCTTAAGATACATTCCCAGGAGCAGATTCACCAGATCAAAGGGAATAAAGGTTTTTTGTTTTTTTTTTTGACCATGCCAAGTGGCTTGCGGGCTCTTAGTTCCCTAACCTGTGATTGAACCCGTGCCCCCTGCAGTGGAAGCTCAGAGCCCTAACTACTGGACTGCCAGGGAACTCTCAGAAGGACATTTTAAAGACTGGATGCAAATTGCCAAACTGCATGCATTTCAAAAGGTCTTCTTCACAAAAGCCTATTCCTACCAGAAACATGAATGTCTGCTTTACTGTATCCTCCCCAACATTGGGTGATCATACTCTTTTTTTTTTTTTTTTTTCATTTATTTACTTTTGGCTGCATTGGGTCTTCGTTGCTGCGCGCAGGCTTTCTCTAGTTGCGGCGAGCAGGGGCTACTCTTCGTTGGAGTGCATGGGCTTCTCATTGTGGTGATTTCTCTTCTTGCAGAGCACAGGCATGGGCTTCAGCAGTTGTGGCACATGGGCTTAGTTGCTCTGCGGCATGTGGGATCTTCCCGGATCAGGGATCGAACCCGTGTCCCCTGCATTGGCAGGTGGATTCTTCTTAACCACTGCATCATCAGGGAAGTCCTGGC
Source organism: Neophocaena asiaeorientalis asiaeorientalis (assembly GCF_003031525.2). Classification (NCBI taxonomy): domain Eukaryota; kingdom Metazoa; phylum Chordata; class Mammalia; order Artiodactyla; family Phocoenidae; genus Neophocaena; species Neophocaena asiaeorientalis. The sequence continues at coordinate 5,734,880 of NW_020174645.1, read as the reverse complement.
AATCATACTTTTTAAAACTTCTTGCTAATTTGATAGGTGAAAATAGTGTCTCAGTATTTACATTTGTATTTCTTTAATATCTATGTGATTGAACCTTAAGAAAACTGTAATTATAAGCCTGAGATCACGAGTAGAGCCTGTGATGGTATTCTTGGGCATAAATGTGCAAGGAATGAAAGGGTCAAGTGGTGGCACTAGAACGTAACAAATGGAAATGAACGTTCCGGCTTCATGGACTCAAGCTGCGCTAAAAAAGGAGTTCTTTCCCAGTCTTAACTGGTTTCATTGTTCAGAATAAAGCTCTGGATGTTAACTAGATTTATTGTGGTGACCATTTCATTGTATATACAAATACTGACTCATTATGTTGTACACCTGAAACTAATGTTATATGTCAATTATCCCTCAAAATAAAATAATTCTACATTAGGAAAATTTATCAAATAAATTGGTGGAAGATTAACAGACATGCACAGTTCTGATAGGTAACGGGCTAGCTTTTGATATGCCAAAGAAGTAGCTTTATGGAATATAAATATATTTGAATTTAAGTTCAGATACATAATTAGCCAGGATACTTTTTGTTGTTATATTTATTATATTTTTATTAGCCATGATCGTTTTTATCTTTCCACTCTTTTTTTTTTTTTTTTTTTTGTGGTACGTGGGCCTCTCACTGCTGTGGCCTCTCCCATTGCGGAGCACAGGCTCCAGACGAGCCGGCTCAGCGGCCATGGCTCATGGGCCCAGCCGCTCCACGGCATGTGGGATCTTCCCGGACCGGGGCACGAACCCGTGTCCCCTGCATTGGCAGGCAGACTCCCAACCACTGCGCCACCAGGGAAGCCCTATCTTTCCACTCTTGTCTCCATACTCCGTCCCCTTCCCTAAGTATATTCTTTTTTTTTTTTTTCCTAAGTATATTCTTAAAACATAAGCCCGATCTCATCTTGTCCTGCGTCACACTTTTTACTGGCTCACCTTTGTCACTTAACATAAAATCCAAGTCGCCAACTGAGGCACACTGGCACCTTTGCTCAAATTAGAAACAAAGATCTTGATGAAATAAAAGTTCACATTATAGGACTTCCCTGGCAGTCCAGTGCTTAAGACTCCATGCTTCCACTGCATGGGGCGCAGGTTCGATTCCTGGTCGGGGAACTCAGATCCCGCGTGCAGCGCGGCATGGCCAAAAAAAAGAAAATTTTGCATTTTAAGACAAGAAAAACTTAAAACTTTTTCTGTGCTTGTTTTGGCCTCTTTAGTGTGCATTGTGCGTCTGCATTATGCACAACCAGACCTCCCCTGTGGCAGAAATACCTGCACAACCATAAAGCTCAATTTCTTTTCTTCTAGCACCAGCCATGTAACTCCTTAGAACAGGGGTCCCCAAGCCCTGGGCCGTGGACCGATAGCGGCCCACAGCCTGTTAGGAACAGGGCTGCACGGCAGGAGGTGAGTGGCAGACGAGCGAGTGAAGCTTCATCTGCCTCTCCCCATCGCTCACATTACCTCCTGAACCATCCCCCCCAATCCGTAGAAAAATTGTCTTCCACAAAACCAGCCCTTGGTGTCACAAAGGTTGGGGACCACTGCCTTAGAAGATGCCATTCCTTTCGCAATTCTATAACGGGTCACAATGAGCTACCACTCGCCTTACCAATATATTGGTTCCCTTATAAAGATTGGTGCAGGGACTTCCCTGGTGGTCCAGTTAACAATCTGCCTTCCGATGCAGGGGACGCAGGTTCGATCCCTGGTAGGGGAACTAAAATACCACATGCCTCAGGGCTTGTGTGCTGCACCTAGAGATCCCTTGTGCTGCAACTAAGACCCGATGCAGCCAAATAAATAAATATTTTTTAAAAAGAAAAAAGAAGGTTGGTGCAGAACACACTGGTCAGACAACCTGGGGAGATACTGGGCTGCACGTAATGGAAGTTCTTAGCTAAAATACTTATGATTACTAGTGTTACTAGCTATATTTCTTTCTCTTTTTTTCCCTTAATCTTTTATTTACTACTTATTTATTTATTTATTTATTGGTTGTGCTGGGTCTTCATTGCTGCGCACGGGCTTTCTCTAGTTGTGGCGAGCAGGGGCTACTCTTCATTGCGATGCGTGGGCTTTTCACTGCGGTGGCTTCTCTTGTTGTGGAGCACGGGCTCTAGGCGCACGGGCTTCAGTAGTTGCGGCACGTGGGCGCAGTAGTTGCAGCATGTGGGCTCGATAGTTGTGGCTCACGGACTCTAGAGCGCAGGCTCAGTAGTTGTGGCGCACGGGCTTAGTTGCTCCGTGGCATGTGGGATCTTCCCGGACCAGGGCTCGAACCCGTGTCCCCTGCATTGGCAGGCGGGTTCTTAACCACTGCACCACCAAGGAAGCCCTAGCTATATTTCTTGTATTCTGCCTATTTCACAAGATTATTGTTTCTTGCAATACCGAATGTGTGACTGGACCTCAGATAAAATTAATGATTACTGGGCTTCCCTGGTGGCACAGTGGCTGACAGTTGCCCGCGTACTGCAAAAAAAAAAAAAAAATGAGTACCAGGGCCTCCCTTGTGGCACAGTGGTTGAGAATCTGCCTTCCAATGCAGGGGACATGGGTTCGAGCCCTGGTCCGGGAAGACCCCACATGCCAGGGAGCAACTGAGCCCGTGTGCCACAACTACTGAGCTTGTGCTCTAGAGCCCAAGAGCCACAAATACTGAAACCCACGTGCCGCAACTACTGAAGCTCACACGCCTAGAGCCCGTGTTCTGCAACAAGAGAAGCCACCACAATGAGAAGCCCACACACCGCAACGAAGAGCAGCCCCCGTTTGCTGCAACTAGAGAAAGCCTACACGCAGCAACGAAGACCCAATGTGCCAAAAATAAATAAAAAATAAAATAAATAATTTTTTTTTAATTGATGACTAGATGACTTGAAATGATCAAAAATATAGTTCTATAAGATCAATAATTGTAATAGTGTAACTCTAGATATGGGAAGAAGCAACAAGAAGGAACCATTTCCTGGACCATAACAGACCAGTAAGACAGGTGGTCCAGAGGCCTTCGGTTAACAGTTAACAGAGCCTAGGCCAGTAATAGCACACTGAGTGGCCCATCAACAAAATCCCCACCTGACCTGGGAATGCACATTCCTAGTGCCATGGGACAAATTGGTCACGAAATGCCTCCCAAACCTTGGTTGCAATTAAGACTGAAAGGAAGGGGTTGTAAAATAAAGAATGTTGCCCACCATCCGGTTCTACGGGAATCTAGTCATTAGTTGCTGTAGTCGCTGACCTACAACACCTCCTGAAGGGATGGGGATGAGTCACTTTGTGCTCTGGGAAAACTGGCAGAACTGGTCCCCAAATATTTTCAGGAGAGGATTTTGTGAACCCAGTTTCTTGCCTCTTCCCATACTTAGAAAAGCACTAAAACCACTAAGATGTCTCTCCCTGGTGAGTAGCAGCAACCTTCTCTCAAGATGTGTGCTGATTGCACGCACCCTTCACCAAAATCACACCTATACTAACCTCCCCCCTTGCCTCTTGGGAGCAGTCCTCAGAGCTCTCTGAGACACTCTCCCGACTTATAATCCTCAGATTGACTCAAGTAAAATTTTTCATTTCTTTTTTAGATTGACTATTGATTAATTTTTTTTGTCAACACTCTCTAGGAAGATTTTCTATAAAAGTGTTCTCCTCTCGGTACATCTAGCCAAAAAAGGCAACCCCTGTGGAGGGTCACTTTTTTTTTTTTTTTTTTCGATACATGGGCTTCTCACTGTTGTAGCCTCTCCCGTTGCGGAACACAGGCTCCGGGCACGCAGGCTCAGCGGCCATGGCTCACGGGCCCAGCCTCTCTGCGGCATGTGGCATCTTCCCGGACCAGGGCACGAACCCGTGTCCCCTGCATCGGCATGCAGACTCTCAACCACTGCGCCACCAGGGAAGCCCAAGGGTCACATTTTTTAAAGCACAGGATTTAAAAGGTGGATCTGTTATAGCTCAGTGCTACCTGCCCATCCATACCATGGCTTAAAATTGGATCCAGCCCACCTACCTTTCTGGCCTCAGTTCCTACCACTCTCCCCTTTTCTCTGGCCAGTGTCTCCCCATCCCAGTCACTTGCTAGGGCATGAACGTATGTAATTCCTTCACAAAACTGTTCAAAATTATCTTTGTCGCCTTCTTTATTGATTGTCTCACCATTCATTATTTTGTCCCCATACCTTAGAGCCATGCCTCATGTAGTAGGCTCTTAATATATATGTATGAGATAAATGAATTTTGGCTACCCATTTTTCAGGGTAAATTTCCTTCCTCGAATGTTTCATGGTCACATGAACTAATGAAGGAACCTCATTACACATAACCAAAAAAAAAGGGAGGAATTTAGCAACAATTAAATAAGTAAAGATATTACATTTAATTTTCATGACTCATGCACAGTCTTTCATCATCTCTGACTTTCCATGAGGTGGCTCAATGGCCATTCCTTTGACTACTTGGAGTAGAGAATTTAATTAGTGAGGCGCTGCTTGCCCTTCCCGAGGATGGAAAAGGTGGTCTGACAACATGTAGGATATTCAGTCTTCTTTCTTCTGTTTCTTCTGGGGCCCAGAAATTTGGAATCTACTTGCTGTGCTTATGTAAACACATTGGATCCCTCCCTTGGGTAGTTTTTGACAAGTTTTCTTTAAGTAAGAGAATAAGACAAAGTAGTTTTGGTGATCACATCCATCCAGGGGGGAGTAGCTAAGCAAGCATACATACATAGGTGCTTAAGATAACCAACGTGTTCCTTTTTTGTTGAATGTTGGTGCCCTAGGTATAATAGACTACTGCTCCCCCACCAAAGTTTTTTATTGCATGTCCTTCAGTAAAAAATTCTGAATATATACTCCCAATGTGTATTCTTTTAGTAGAGATTTTGAAAAGAAGAAATAGGAACTATATTCAATATCTTGTAATAACCTACAATGGAAAAGAAGCTGTACACCTGAAATTAACACAGTATTATAAATCAAATATAGTTAAGTTTTTAAAAAGAGGAAATAAAAAATAGAGATGCTAATATTTTCTTCCTATATCCATTGGATTGTCCTGTGCACACCATTTTGGAAACTACTGGGATAGACGACTTTACTTTGCAATACTATTTTTGATTGATTGATTGATTGATTGATTTTGGTTGTGCGGGGTCCCAGTTGCAGCACGCAGGATCCTAGTTGTGGTATTTGGGATAAAGTTCTCTGACCAGGGATCGAACCTGGGCCGTCTGCATTGGGAGCGCAGAGTCTCACCCACTGGACCACCCGGGAAGTCCCTACTTTGCAATACTCTTAATACTGAGGTATAATTTACATCCAATAAAGCACATAAATCTTAAGTTCAGGGGCTTCTCTGGTGGTGCAGTGGTTAAGAACCTGCCTGCCAATGCGGGGCACACGGGTTCGAGCCCTGGTCCGGGAAGATCCCACATGCCGCAGAGCAACTAAGCCCGCGTGCCACAACTACTGAAGCCCGCATGCCTAGAGCCTGTGCTCCGCAACAAGAGAAGCCACCACAATGAGAAGCCCGTGCAACGCAACCAAGAGTAGCCCCCTCTCACCACAACTAGAGAAAGCCTGCGTGCAGCAATGAAGACCCTCACAATCTTGCCACAGTGGTTGTACCGTCTACACTCCCACCAGCGAGAGAGAGATTGTTCCACATCCTTGACAACACTTGGAATCATCAGTCATTTTAATTTAATTTTATTATTTTTTAAATTTATTTTTATTTTTTAAAATGTTTATTGGAGTACAGTTGATTTACAGTGTTGTGTTAGTTTCAGGTGTACAGCAAAGTGATTCAATTATACATATACATATATTGATTCTTTTTCAGATTCTTTTCTCATATAGGTTATCACAGAATATTGAGTATAATTCCCTGAGCTATACAGGAGGTCCTTATTGGTTATCTATCATATATAATAGTGTACGTATGTTAATCTCAAGCTCCTGATTTATCCCTCCCATCCATGTTTCCCCTTTGGTAATCATAAGTTTTCTTTTGATATCTGTAAGTCTGTTTCTGTTTTATAAATAAGCTTATTTGTATCATTGTTTAAAAAATTAGATTAGGGGCTTCCCTGGTGACGCAGTGCTTGAGGGTCCGCCTGCCAATGCAGTGGACACGGGTTCGTGCCCTGGTCCGGGAAGATCCCACATGCCGCGGAGCGGCTGGGCCTGTGAGCCATGGCCACTGAGCCTGTGCGTCCAGAGCCTGCGCTCTGCAACGGGAGAGGCCACAACAGTGAGAGGCCCACGTACCACAAAAAAAAAAAAAAAAAAAGATTCCACATATGAGTGATACCATATATTTGTCTTTGTCTGACACTTCATTTAGTATGATAATCACTAGGTCCATCCATGTTGCTGCAAATGGCATTATTTCATTCTTTTTTTATGGCTGAGTAATATTCCATGGTATATATGTACCACATCTTCTTTATCCATTCCTCTGTAGATGGACATTTAGGTTGCTTCCATGTGTTGGCTGTTGTAAATAGTGCTGCAATGAACACTGGGGTGCATGTATATCAGCCCTTTTAATTTTAGCCATCCTAGTGGGAGACCTTACAATACTCTTGATGAAGGGGAAAAAATGCCAGGACAAACATCTTGTCTTCCATTCTGGCTTATCTCCCCTCCCTTTTCCACTTGAGATTTGTGGATGAGTTAAATCCACAGTGTATCTGCATATCTCAGAGTCGAGTGGCCGTCACACTATATGATCTTAACCAAGATGCACAGCAAGATTCTAAATCTTAACTCACAACAGCTAAGTCTTACCATAAACTTTACAAACAATTAGAGAGCTACAAAGTGGGGTTTTTTATCTTTCTGGCACTCTTTTTTTTTTTTTTTTTCTGGCACTCTTTACATATTCAAAAGCAATCAGAAAACAAGAACTTGTGCTTCTAGAACAACCAAGGCTGAATGTTTTCTAAAGGAAATAAAGAAATTTCTAGAGCAATTTCTCTTTTTGAACTCTCCTTCCAACATCCATAAGACCAAAGAATACAACCTCTAAACTGACTTTCCCTTGGTAAGTAATCCTACAGCTTAAACAAAAAAAGGTTTTATTGAGATATAGTTCACACACCATAAAATTCACATATTTAAAGTATACTATTCAATAATTTTGAGAATATTCACAAATATAAATTTATTTATTTATTTAATTTTGGCTGCCTCGGGTCTTTGTTGCTGCACGTGGGCTTTCTCTAGTTATGGCGAGTGGGGTTTACTCTTTGTTGTGGTGCGTGGGCTTCTCATTGCAGTGGCTTCTCTTGTTGCAGGGCAGGGGCTGTAGCGCGCAGGCTTCAGTAGTTGTGGCACGTGGGCTCTAGAGTGCAGGCTCAGTAGTTGTGGCGCACGGGCTTAGTTGCTCTGCAGCATGTGGGATCTTCCTAGACCAGGGCTCGAGCCCGTGTCCCCTGCATTGGCAGGTGGATTCTTAACCACTGCACCACCAGGGAAGTCCCCACAGTCAATTTTAGAACATTTCCATCACCTCTAAAAGAAACCCCATACCTTTTAGCTATCATCCCCCTATTTCCCCTCCCAAACCCCACCCGCCCACAAGCAACCACTAATATACTCTGTCTCTATGGAATTGCCTATTCTGGACATTTCCTGTAAATGGAATTATACAGTATGTGGTCTTTAGTGACCATGAGGTTCATCCATGTTGTGGCATGTATCAGTACTTCATTCCTTTTCATGGTGGAATAATATTCCATGGCATAGACCACATTTTGCTTATCCATTGATGGAAAATTGTGCTGTTTCCACCTTTTGGCTATTATAATTAATATTGTTATGCCCTATAGCTTTTTTTTTTGCGGTACGCAGGCCTCTCACTGCTGTGGCCTCTCCCGTTGCAGAGCACAGGCTCCGGAAGCGCAGGCTCAGCGGCCATGGCTCACAGGCCCAGCCGCTCAGTGGCATGTGGGATCTTCCTGGACCGGGGCACGAACCCGTGTCCCCTACATCGGCAGGCGGACTCTCAACGCACTGCGCCACCAGGGAAGCCCTGTCGTATAGCTTTTTAACCACCTTGATACTTTGAGGGGTTTTTATTATTTTCTATATGTATACATATTGGCTTACTCATTCTTAAGATATCAGTTAAGACTCTATGATCAGATTTTTTCCACTCCCTGTCTTGTCTCTGGGAGCGATTCTCTGCACACACCATATGCTGTTTCAAGTCTTTGCTCCCATTCTCTCTTTGCCTAGTTAACTCCCACTCATTCTTTATTACATGACATTTACTCAGTATCCAAGTTCCTTGAATTACTTAAGAGAATATCTTATTTATATGACTATGCATGTACATATGAAGTGTTAAGATAGTCCTTGCATTCAAAGAAATAATATAATGAATCAGGAGAAATGGCATGATCTCAAAACCAGGATTCTTGTCAACTTATTTTTTCCAGTGTTCTTTATATAGACTTGATTTTTTAAGTCTGAAAGGATGTTACTCATAACCCATACTATATTTCATACCTCAAAAGAAGAAGTGGTAATTTACAAACTTTCTTCCTCTTCTTCCCACCCCATAATATCACATGCCCTGTAGTTGATGATGTTTTTGATCACATGGAGCCAGAATATCTAGGAAAACTTTTGTCATCAAATGATATGAATGCATATGCTGGTGTTTCAATCTCTTTCTTTCTAAGATGACTCTTAACCGACCACAGTATACAACACTGATTGTAATAGTTGAATCATTCATAAGTTTGCCATGTAAAAATAAGAATTCTGGGGCTTCCCTGGTGGTGCAGTGGTTGAGAATCCGCCTGCCAATGCAGGGCACATGGGTTCGAGCCCTGGTCTGGGAAGATCCCACATGCCACGGAGCAACTGGGCCCGTGAGCCACAACTACTGAGCCTGCGCATCTGGAGCCTGTGCTTCGCAACGAGAGAGGCCACGACAGTGAGAGGCCTGCGCACCGTGATGAAGAGTGGCCCCCGCTCGCCGCAACTAGAGAAAGCCCTTGCACAGAAATGAAGACTCAACACAGCCATAAATTAATTAATTTTTTAAAATGTTAATGTAGACATAAATGAAACAGTTGATAAATTGCACTTCACCAAAATTAAAAAATAACAATAAGAAGAAGAATTCTGAGGAATTCCCTGGCGGTCCAGTGGTTAAGACTCCACACTCTCACTGACAAGGGCCTGGGTTCAATCCCTGGTCAGGGAACTAAAATCCCACAAGCCGTGCAGCGTGGCCAAAAAGAAAAAAGAATTCTGCATGCTGATATATTAGTGGGTGACCTTTTCTCAGAAAGTTCCATGCTTTTGGTTCAAACAAGTTTACTGGTGGGATTTTTCTATATTTTCATTTTACTTCTGGGCTTAGCGAGAGTGAAAAGAAAATGTAAGTGGTGAGGGTTGTATGGAAGAGTGAAAGAGGAGATCTTAAGAGGGAAAGGAAGAAAGAACCAGAAGGATGAAAGCCAGTGACGAAGTTATGCTATCACATCATCTTCATCCAACCTCCTTGGTTAGGTCTCTTGAAAGGCAGTGGGAGAAAACTCAAGTTTCTCTTCTATTTGCCCCAAATATCTCTGTATTCATTTTCTAGGGCTGCCATAACAAATGACCACTAACTGGGTGTTTTAAAACATCGGAAACTTATTCTCCCACGGTTCTGGAGGCCAGAAGTCCAAAATTAAGGTGTCAGCAGGACCACATTCCCTCCAAAGTCTCTAATGGAAAATCCTTCCTTACCTCTTCCAGCTTTTGGTGGTGCCAGGTGTTCCTTGGCTTGTGACAGCATCACTCTAGTCTCTATCTCCATCAACACATGGCCCGCTCCGTGTGTCTCTCTGTCCTTTTCTTTTATTTATTTATTTATTTATGTATTTATAGCAACTCTGTGCGGCTTGTGGGATCTTACTTCTCCAACTGGGCCTGGCAGTGAAAGCATCGAGTCCTAACCACTAACCAGGGAATTCCCCTTTTCTGTCTCTTATAAGGACACTTGTCATTGGATTTAGGGCCCACCCTAATCCTGTAGGATCTCATTTTAATCCTTACCTTAATTACATCTGCAAAGACAGTATTTCCCAGTAACGTCACATTCTGAGGTTCCAGGTGGACATGAATATTGTGGTTGGGGAGTAAGGGGGACACTTCAAACCACTCCAGCCTCCTGAAATTCTACTGCTTCTGCCTTTGGATAAAGTGTGTACTCTTTTAAGTGAGAGTGAGCTCTCTACTTTGCCACTGATAAGAAACAATCATTTTATACTTTTTTTTTTTTGCCCCACCTCACAGCTTGTGGGATCCTAGTTCCCTCACCAGGGATCGAACCCGGGCCCTCAACAGTGACAGCGTAGAGTCCTGACCAACTGGACCGCCAGAGAAGTCCCACAATCATCCTACAAATTTTTTTTAAAAATTTTTTTGGCTGCACTGGGTCTTCATTGCTGCTTCTCTAGTTGCGGCAAGCGGGGCTACTCTTCGTTGCGGTGCGTGAGCTGCTTACCGCGGTGGCTTCTCTTGCTGTGGAGCATGGGCTCTAGGCGTGCCGGCTTCAGTAGTTGTGGCACGTGGGCTCAGTAGTTGTGGCACGTGGGCTCTAGAGCGCAGGCTCAGTAGTTGTGGAGCACGGGCTTAATTGCTCTGTGGCACGTGGGATCTTCCTGGACCAGGGCTAGAACCCATGTCCCCTGCATTGGCAGGCGGATTCTTAATCACTGCCCCACGAGGGAAGCCCTCATCTTATAAATTTAACTGAAGTAAACTAAGGTACAGAAAAGTACGGAAATCGTCATGGATTTTCACAAAGACAACATGTCTATGTAATAAACACCCAAATCAAGACACAAAACATTCCCAGTATAGATTAGGAACTATGTTCTTTCTTCTTTCTCCATTAAAGAAAAAATCTTATTCGTGGTAAAATACACATAAAATTTACCATCTTACCCATTTTAAAGTGTGCAGTTCAGTGGCATTAAATACTTTCACACTGTTTGGCAACCATCCCCACCATCCTGCTCCAGAATTTTCTATCTTGCAAAACTAAAACTCTGTCCCCGTTAAGCAATAACTCCCCATTTCCCCAGCCCCTGGTAACCACAATTCTACTCGTGTCTCTATGAATTTAACTACTCTAGGGAACTCCTGTTAAATGGACTCATACAGTATTTGTCCTTTTGTGACTGGCTTAGTTCACTCAGCGTAACGCCTCTGGCTGCATCCATGTTGTAACACATGTTAGAATTTCCTTCCTTTTTAGGGCTGAATAATATAGGAACCATATTCTTTTGAAAGGTGATGACAACCTCCTTCTGATTTTTATGACTAAGTGTTTACTTATTTTCATCCCTGATTCTAATTAGTAAACAATGTATGTTTCACTAATGTTTTCCTCCTTGGTGATTACAGAGTTCAGTTTTTCAGGTTTTTAAACCAGAACCTAGCCCTCCGCTCTGGATCCTGTGGTTTTGGCCGTGTTACCCAATCTCATGTGCATTTTAACTATCCCATTGTGTGTGTGTGTGTGTGTGTGTGTGTGTGTGTATGTGTGTGATAAAAGTCACATGATATAAAACATACTATTTTAACCATATTTAACTGTACAGTTCAGTGGCACTAAGTACAGTCACAGCGGTGTGCCACTCTCACCGTCATCCGTCTCCTGTAACTATCCCATTAAATCTACAGAAAAGCTAAAGAATCAACAGCTTTCAAAAGTGGATACAAGTAACCAGCAGGGCAAGTCTCAAAAGCCAATTTTTTATTCCTCTTTCCTTTCCCTTTCTTTGCAGCTGGCTCATAAGCAGAGCCCCAAAGGACCTTGGCAGTAGTTTAGATTTAACTCAATGTCCACACTCTGAAAGTCGGCAGGATTCTGTTTTGTTTCCTTTTATTTAAGCACACTTACTCATTGTTTTGGAAATACCTCACATTCCAGGCGATTCAAGACTTCTTGAATAAACAGCTCACCTCTTTAGAGAGAAGACCCATTGAATATATGAAATCCCAGCTGAGTCAATAAAAAACAACCAAGATGTGAAGACAGAGAGGAAGGTAACTCCATGTCCCTATTAGAGATTCTCAGAGGAATACATCCTAATTAATTTCCATCATGGCTAAGGCCCTGCAACATTTATAGACAAATATAGCACCTGAATCAGCATGGGTGAAGGACCTGGTTCCCTTAATCCATCAGCTGTGAAACAGGTTTTTACCGTAGGCGACTTAAGTCATTTATTTTAATAGTTTACACATTACACAATGACTTAGGACTAAGTGCCAAGACATATAGTAAGAGCAAGATCAAATCCAACCACACTTCAATTATTAATCCCTAATATTAGCCCTTAAACGCCCTTATAAAAGCCCATCCAGCTGCATTATCCTTTTTCTGAAAGCTTTCTGTCTGTGGAGTAGAGCAGGAAACGGACAAGGCTGTGTATGATCAGGCCACTGACCACGGCTGTTCTCTTTCTCTCTGTCCATCCCCTGCCCGACCAGTGCCTGCTTCACCTACACCCTACGCACAGGACTGACCTTCCTAAGTACTTGTCCCAGGCCCCAGCTAGTGGAAAGAGGAATAAAGGGGCGGTGAGGGGCGTGTCCCTTGGCTAGTTTCCCTGGCAACTAATGAGCCCACGTGAGGTCAATTCTCCTATAACTGGTAACCTCCCCTGCCCCCCAGGAGCGAAGACCGCCACCATGTCCTGCCCACCGACCGCTGCACAGGTTGGGTGTCGCTCTAGGACTTTGCTTCAGATGTGTAAGCTCCCCCATCCATTGAACCATTGATATATCTGTAGCTGACTCCAGGCTTTTGAAGCTGGGGAAGCACAGGGCTTGTTGGCCTGTGGGGTGCAGCCCAACAGGTGCCAGAACTTTCCAGAACCACAGAAAATTGAGGGAAAGGGGGTGGAGAGGGATCCACTTCTATCTTCCTCTGCTTTGTCCCAGTCACAGCCTAGTGATTCAGAAAAGTCAACCTGACTTTGAAAAGGGAAGTGCTCACTTTCACCGCATAGAATTGACATTTCACACAGAGAAAGCATGAGTTTTTCACAACGTTTGGTCACATTTCAGTGCTCTGCTAAGCTCTCAAAGCCCGAGAGAAGCCACACAAACTCAGTGGTGTGGCTAGCGATTGCATCTTGCCTGCAGTACGCAGAGCCGACAATCCTATAATTATTTACATATAGCACCTAAAGCTAGTCCTTCCCTGTTTTTGAAATACTAAGATTGGCTTGAGACAGCATGAGACCTGGGTTCATCTTGGGGATCACACACACACACACACACACACACACACACACGCTCACATACACATACTCCTTACCTAACCCTGAGATTTAACTGCACTTGAGAATTCTTTATCATTAGCTGTCTACCTACAAGCTGAAAAGGTTTGTTTCTTTCACTTTAGCTGTAGCAACTCATTACGCTATCTTTTCTCTCCAGGGAGAGACGCACGAACATGGCTACTGTTAGTCGTGTGATTCTTGCTCCCATTTGGATAAAATCAGTACCTTTGCCTTGATTTTTCAGAACCTTCTTTGGAGTCTTTTGGCTGCCAGTAATAAAAAACCTAACTAGAGCTGGCTTTAAGTAAAGAGGGCATTTACTATCTTGCATAATCAGAAGTTCAGATATTGAGTTCCCAGAACTTGCCAATGATGTAATTGAGCCCAGGTTCTTTCCATCTTTTCACTCAGCCATCCTTTAATGTACTGGTTTGGCCTTAGCTTGTTTCCTCACAAAAGGACTCAGCTGGGACTTCCATGCTTCCACTGCAGGGGGAGACCCTGCATGCCGTGGTGCTAAAAAAAAAAAAAAAAAAGGGGGGTGGGGGTGGCGGGCCTCAGCTCCTCCAAACATTACATCCTTAGGCAAGAATTTCCAAAGGTCTTTTTTTTCCATTTGAGGTGAAATTCACGCGACATAAAATTAACCATTTTATAAGTAAACGATTCAGTGGCATTTAGTACCTTCACAGTGTTTGCAGCCACCATCTCTATTGAGTTCCAAAACATTTGCATTACCCTGCAGAGGAGAGCTCATACCCACTAAACAGCCATTCCTCTTTCCCTCCCCTCCGATTCCTGAGAAACCCCTAATCTTTCTGTCTCTAAGGATTTGCCTATTCTGGACATTGGAATCATACAATACGGGGCCTTTTTTCCTTTTTTTATTTTGGCCAGGCTGCGCATCACGTGGATCTTAGTTCCCCAGCCAGAGGTCGAACCTGTGTCCCACTGCAGTGGAAGAAGCGCGGAGTCCTAACCACTGGACCGCCAGGGAAGTCCCAGTACGTGGCCTTTTCTGTGGCTTTTTTCACTTCATCTAATGTGTTCGAGGTCCATCCACATTGTAGCATGCATCAGTACTTCGTTCCTTTTTCTGAGAGTCCATTGCGTGGGTATGCCGCATTGAGTTTATCCATTCAGCTGCTGGTGGATGTTTCGGCTCTTTCTATCTAACAGTGCTGCTGTGAACGTGCCTGTACATGTACTGATTTAAGTAACTGATCTTCAGTTCTCCGGGACATATACCTAGGAATGGAATTACTAGAAAATTTTCTGAAACACATCCCTAGACTTCCCCTCACATCCTATAGGTCAGAATTGTGTCACATCTCTGAGCCTACAGCAATGTCTTGGCAAGGAGAGTGAAACCACCACGACTGGCTAAAACTAATCAAGATTCACACCCTGAAGCTGGGTGAGAACCCAATCACCTCTGAAGGGCATGGTCACTTGGAAGAGGGCCATTTTCAGGAGATGGTGACCTTGAGTGTGAATGTCATGACACAGGTAGCCAAGTTCTCTGTCAACCACCCCTCCCCGTATTGTGAGATCAATTTGTATTCTGTTCAAGGGTGTGAGCCATACTGTTCTACCTGCCAAGCAAGCTTTCCTTTGGGGATTGTTTGTTCTGCAAACATCTGTCTTAAGGAGGAAGTGTGGGAAGTAAGGTCATGACAAACAGCATGTCAGACGATGAAGCCTGTGTGAAATGGAAGCTCTTAAAATATACTAAAGGAAGGACCCTGGTGGATCCAGGGTGTGCTTTCCTTATGGCACCTTTGAAACACTGGGAATGTGTTTCAAGGAACTCCCATTTATTTAAAGTTGTCTAGATTCTGGTTTGTGTACCCAGATTTGCCTTTGCCTCCACCACCAAGCCGTATGGAATTCATTTCTTTGTCTATTCCACAAATATTTCTTGTGTGTCTACTATGTGTCAGGCACTGGGCAAGGCAGTTGGGAGATGACGGTAAGACAGAGAGCCTTAGCTCCTGTCCTCATGGAGCTAACAGTGTGGTGGAGGAGATTGAGGTTAAACAAATAATTCTGCAGCTCATTTTATTCATTTATTTTTATCTATCAATAATTACTTTTTTCTTTTTTTAAATTGAAGTATAGTTGCTATAAGTTACAAGTGTACAATGTAGTGATTGACAATTTTTAGAGGTTATCCTCCATTTAGAGTTACTATAAAATACTGGCAATATTCCCTGTGATGTACAATATATCCCTGTAGCTTATTTTATGCCTAATATTTTGTATCTTTTACTCCCCTACCCCTGTATTTCCCCTCCCCCCCTTCCCGCTCCCCTCTGGTAACCACTAGTTTGTTCTCTGTGAGTTTGCATCTTTTTTTGTTATGGCAAAATTTTTTTCCTTTTTATGACTGAGTAGTATTCTACTGTGTGTGTGTATATATATATATATATATGTAATATCTTCTCCATCTATTCATCTGTTGATGGTCACTTATGAACACTGGGGTTATGCAGATCATTTTTAAATTAATATCGTGATAAATGTGATGAAGAAAAAAAAAGCACAGGGTACAATGAAAGTGTAGAAGAGAGGAAGTGTTCTGATTGGATCCTCCATGACAATAGACACAAGGAAAGACTGCAGCAGTTCCCTGCAATGAGTGGTTAAGGGAAAGCAGTGACATCAGCCAGTGTCGCTGAAGTCCCTCAATTAGCCAGCAAGGCCAAGTGCAGGCTCCAGGGACACCACCTAGAGCATTATGGGGATTAATTTGTTTTCAACTGAATGTTTATGAGAAAGATAATACTAGGTTTGAAAACAAAGGATTGTTTTAGACCCATAAAGGCTAGAGTGGGGAAGTTTTTAAAAATCGAATTGCAGTCCTCGTGTCACTCTGTGCTGTGCTGAGAGAGAAGCCCATGGCTTGAGCACCGTGTCATGTCACCGTTTGAGCTTCAATTGACTAGACCAGCCCAGGGGAGCCATCCACTGGTTGATTGACAGCTGTCAGCTGGCCTGGTACATACACTTTGCTCAAAAAGGCACTCCATACTGCCTATTAGTTTCCTGGGGCTGCTATAACAAATTACCACACGCTTGGTGCTTCACTTTTTATTTATTTTTAATATTTATTTATTTGTTTGACTGCTCCACGTCTTTGTTGCAGCACCCGGGATCTTTTAGTTGAGGCAGCACGTGGGATCTAGTTCCCTGACCAGGGATCAAAGCGGGGCCCCCTACATTGGGAGCACGGAGTCTTAGCCACTGGATCACCAGGGAAGACCCTACACTTGGTGCTTTAAAACAACAGAAATTGGGGCTTCCCTGGTGGCGCAGTGGTTGAGAGTCCGCCTGCCGATGCAGGGGACATGGGTTCGTGCCCCGGTCCGGGAAGATCCCACATGCCGCGGAGCGGCTGGGCCCGTGAACCATGGCCACTGGGCCTGCGCGTCTGGAGCCTGTGCTCCGCAACGGGAGAGGCCACAACAGTGAGAGGCCCACATACTGCAAAAAAAATACAAACAAACAAAAAAAAAACAACAGGAATTTATTCTCTGACAGTTCTGGAGGCCAAAAGTCTAAAATTGAGATGTTGGCAGGGCCACACTCCCTCTGAAGGCTCTAGGGGAGGACCCTTCCTTGCCTCTTGTAGCTCTGGTGCCCCTAGCTGTTTCTTGACTTGTGGCTGCATCACTCCGGTCTCTTCCTCTGTCTTCACATGGCCTTCTCCTCTCTGTGTGTCTCTTATAAGGATGCTTGTCATTGGATTTAAGGCTTATCCAGATAATCCAGGATTATCTTATCTTGGGATCCTAAATTTGTATTTGCAAAGACCCTTTTTCCAAATAAGGGAACATTCACAAGTTAAGGTTCTGGGATTAATCCATGAACATATCTTGTTTTTTTGTTTTTTTTTTTTTGCGGTATGTGGGCCTCTCACTGTTGTGGCCTCTCCCATTGCAGAGCACAGGCTCCGACGAGCAGGCTCAGTGACCATGGCTCACGGGCCTAGCCGCTCCGCGGCATGTGGGATCTTCCCGGACCGGGGCACGAACCTGTGTCCCCTGCATTGGCAGGCCGACTCTCAACCACTGCGCCACCAGGGAAGCCCGTGAACATATCTTTTTGAGGATCACCATTCAACCCACTCCCATTGGATAATGACTATTAGACCCAGTCATGTCAGGGAAGATGCTGGACAGTGACAACGATCCAGTCGGGTCCTCTCTTTATGGAAGTCTGGACCCAAGCAAGATATGCAAGAAATAAACACCTCCGTTGGAGTTGGGCAGAAGCCAAGAGACCCCCAAAGAAGACAGAAGTCAGAGCAACGACCAACTGAGGCCACATCATGAGAATGGGGACAATTCTAGAGCTTCTCTTTCCTGGCATACCATTTTCATCGATGTAAGCAAAAATGCATCTTTTGAACCCTGCTCAATATTGTGTAACAACCTAAATGGGAAAAGAATTTGAAAAAGAATAGACACAGGTATATGTATAACTGAACCACTTTGCTGTACACCTGAAACTAACACAACATTGTTTTTTAATTTTATTTATTTATTTATTTTTGGCTGCATTGGGTCTTCGCTGCCGCACGCGGGCTTTCTCCAGTTGCAGTGAGCGGGGGCTCCTCTTCATTGCGGTGCATGGGCTTCTCGTTGCGGTGGCTTCTCACTGCAGAGCACGGGATCTAGGTGCGTGGGCTCTAGTAGTTGTCACTCGTGGACTCAGTAGTTGTGGCTCACAGGCTCTAGAGCGCAAGTTCGGTAGTTGTGGCGCATGGGTTTAGTTGCTCCGCGGCATGTGGGATCTTCCCGGACCAGGTCTCAAACCCGTGTCCCCTGCATTGGCAGGCAGATTCTTAACCCCTGTGCCACCAGGGAAGTCCCTAACACAACACTGTTAATCAACTATACTCCAATATAAAATAAAGTTGAAAAAATTAAATTAAATGTATCCTTTGTTTTTCATGACGTTTAACGTCTTGGACTGTGTCTAACAATAGCTGGTGTCTTAATTCTTGCTGCTGTGGGGGCAGCAATCCTGGAGTGACGATTTTGCCTGCAGGAAGGTGAGCGCCAAAAGCACAGGGGTCCAAAGCGCCAGGATGGGTGTCGATGGCTCCGGGAAACAGTGGAGCACTTTTTTCACTCCTAAGAACACAGGAGTTGGAGAAGAGATGAGGCAAGAAGAGGATCAGACATGTATAGCAACATTGCCATTGGAGGAGTCAAAAGGAGGCTCCCCTGCATGATTCCTGAGCCGGCACAAGAACCCAATGCCAACGGCTTTTCAGTCTTTTAAGAAATGCAACATCGGGCTCTCCAGGTGGCGCAGTGGTTAAGAATCTGCCTGCCAATGCAGGAGACGCGGATTCGAGCTCTGGCCCGGGAAGATCCCCCATGCCGCAGAGCAACTAAGCCCATACGCCACAACTACTGAGCCTGCTCTCTAGAGCCCACGAGCCACAACTACTGAGCCCACGTGCCACAACTACTGAAGCCCAGGTGCCTAGAGCCCGTGCAGAGAAGCTACCGCAATGAGAAGCCCTCACACCACAAGGAAGAGTAGTCCCTGCTCGCCGCAACTAGAGAAAGCCTGCGCGCAGCAGCAAAGACCCAACGCAGCCAAAAATAAAAATAAATACATTTTTTTAATAATAAATACATTTTTTTAAAAAAGAGAGAAATGCAGTATCACCATCATTCTCAAGGCACGGAGGACGATGGTGAGTGAAAAACACAGACCTCAGTGTGACTGCTTCGAAAAGTTATGAGAAGAGTCAGATTCTAAGCAGGAAGACATTGTAGGAACACCTTAGTCAACTTATTTCCATTGTCCTTTTAATATATGCACAAGAGTGACAAGTATCCATTGAAATTTTAAAGTGATAAGAAGTTTGCCATAGTGGGTGCACATTCTTTTCCTGTCTTCGTGGCGTATAAAGTAACGATGCAGCTTCTATCAGATGGTATTTGGACTTGGCTTAAGACAGTATGGTCCAGGCCAGCACAAGGCTTGACAGTTTCCTGAGCAAACTTACTTCGGTTGCTTACATAACGTGCGTTACCCCAGGTAACCCAGAAGGTCCCAAGTGACACAGAGTCAGACAAAAGTTGGACAAGAAACAGTGATTAAGCTCAAATCCTTGCGGGCTGTGAAAGAACACACCCCAAATCCTGGGTTAGAAACAGAAAAGGAGGGTGATTTGCCTCAAGGGCCTACAAGATCCCTCACTGTTTTTTTTTTACATCTTTATTGGAGTATAATTGCTTTACAATGGTGTGTTAGTTTCTGCTTTATAACAAAGTGAATCAGTTATATATACATATACATATGTTCCCATATCTCTCGCCTCTTGCGTATCCCTCCCTCCCACCATCCCTATCCCACCCTTCCAGGCGGTCACAAAGCACCGAGCTGATCTTCCTGTGCTATGCGGCTGCTTCCCACTAGCTGTCTACCTTGCGTTTGGTAGTGTATACATGTCCATGCCTCTCTCTCACTTTGTCACAGTTTACCCTTCCCCCTCCCCGTATCCTCAAGTCCATTCTCTAGTAGGTCTGTGTCTTTATTCCTGTCTTACTGTTTTATTTATTTATTTGGCCACACTGCGCGGCTTGTGGGATCTTAGTTGCCCCACCAGGGATTGAACCGGGCCATGGCAGTGAAAGCCCCAAGTCCTGACCACCGAACCGCCAGGGAATTCCCCATCACTGTTTAAAAAAAAAAAAAAGGTGAATTATTTAGGTATTTGCTTTAAGGCTGACGATCTTTGATATACTGAAGCACAGACTAGTCTTTATCCCAGAGTGTTTCTCAACCCCTTTTCCTTTATTGCCCCTCCCCCAGTTACCTTTTCAGACTCTTTTTTTCTAATTGTCCCGCTCCATGAATCTTTTCTTATTGTGATAAAATATACATAACATAAAATTCACCATTTTAACTATTTTAAAGTGGCATTAACTATTGATACATTCACAGTGCTGTGCAACAAATACCACCGTCTGGTTCCAGAACTTTTTCATCACCCCAAACAAAAACCCCAAACCCCTTATTATGCAGTCACATCCCATTCTCCCATCCCCCCAGGTCCCAGAGACCATTAATCTGCTTCCTGTCTCTATGGATTTGCCTCTTTTGGACATTTCCTATAAACGGAATCATAAAATACGTGGCCTTTTAGTTCTGGCTTCTTTCACTCAGCATAATGTTTTCGGGGTTCATCCATGTTGTATATGTATCAGTACTTCATTCCTTTCTATGGCTGAATAATATTCCATTGTATGTATGGATGCATGGACCACATTTGTTTAACCATTCATTTAGTAGATAAACATTTGGGTTGTTTCCACCTTTTGGCTATCGTGAATAGTGTTGCTATGACCATTTGTGTTCAAGTGTTTGTTTGAACATCTTTTTCAGTTCTTTTGGATATATTCATAGGAGTGGAATTGCTGGGATCCTATGGTAACTCTATGTTTACCTTATCAAAGCCCCACCAAACTGTTCTCCACAGTGGCAGCACCATTTTGCATTCCCGCCAGCGATATATGAGGGTTCCAATTTCTCCACATCATCACCCACACCTCCCCCCGCCCCCCCATGAAAGGTTAATAGCACACATATACCACGTACGTTTGTGTACTGTAGCCCTTTTGACGGCAGACTTTGTGTCTAATGGAAATATTTGCAGGGGATCATAGACTCAGAAGCCTGCAGGAATTTATAAAAACACTGCTGGCTCACCAAAAACACATCTGCCAGCCCTTAGGGCCAGCAGGCCGCCAGGCTGCAGACACGGATTGATTTTATTTTATTAAAATATGTATAGGGTGGATGGAGCATCATTTATTCCATCGTTCCCCTTTTCCTTTTGATGGGCATTCATTTTGTGGCCAGCTTCCTACCACACATACAAAAAAACAATGTTCCCGTCAACATCCTTGTCCTTAAGTATTGGTACTTTTATTTTTCTGGGACGGATTCCCAGGAGTTGGATAAATGGGTCAAAGGGTTTTGTTTCCATTTTAACAGATGTTGCCAGATTGCTTCCCCAAATGGCTGCAGAACTTCACATGTACCAGAGTGGCCTTTTCTCCATATTCCTGCCAGCACTTGAGAGCACTGCTCGTTTTAGTTATGTCAGTCAGTCTAGTGGATGCAATGTCTTATTGCTTCTTTAATTAGCATTTTTCTGACCACTGTTGAATTTGAAGATCTTTACATTCTTTTGTTGGCCATTTGGTTTTGCTCCTCTGTAAATAAGCTGTTCATAATCTAAGTCCATTTCTGTCTTGGTTGTTTGTCTTGTTCAGGTCAATTTGTAAAAGCTCTTTAGATAGCATCCATCTGAACTTTGGCTTAACTGCAGAGAAGTGATTAAGAGCATCGTCTTCTGGGGCGGGCTGCCAAGGGTCGCCTCAGAACTTAGCCCCTGACTGGCTATGTGACCTCGGCAAGTCATTCAACTTTGCCCCAGTTTACTCCTCTGGGAAGCAGCAGTCATGATCAACATCATAATTCCTACCTCATACTGTTGTTCTAGACACCAGTGAGTTAATACAAGTCAATAGGATGGTGCATGGCACACAGTAAGTTAGTCAACCACAGTTGGTGACTATTATTTGTATTACAAATAGTTTTCCAGCTCCATCATTTGCACTGGCTTTATTTTTGGTATCCCTTGTCACATAAAACATTTTAATGTTGACATAGTCAAATACCCATCTTTTCTTTCATAGCTTCTGAGTTCCCAGGCTTGGTTAAGAAGATCTCTCCATTTCCTTCATGATGAATTTCCTTGTCTTTTGGGTAAGTTTAAAATTTTTTATTTTATATACAAAGAGTTAGTATTGTTTCTGAGGAAGGTAGATATGCTGGATGACCCATTCAAGAAGTTCACACTTAGTCCAGCTTCATGAAGCCGCTGTCCTTCCCATACTGGCAGAGACACTGGCGGCACATATTGAGGCTGTATTTCTGGATCAGGTTGTGCCGGTTTGGGCCGGTTTGAGCAGGCGCGGCAAGAGCTAGAACCCTGGCCAATTTGTTTTGGATGACTCCAGTAGAGCTGCTGGTGACCCATGTTGCTTTCTTGGCTGCAACTAGGCAAAAGCAAATTTCCTCGTCCTGATCATTGGAGGCCTATAACTCACCATGTCCCACACTGAAGTGCACTGTCCTCCCAGCTCCTAGATCTGTTTCCTCCCCTTCTCCCTCATCCCTCCGAGATGAGACCTTTAGAACACTTTCACTTCCTCCCTCTCCTCCTTTCCTTTCCCGTCCTCCCCAATGAGACACATGAGACCCTTTACCTCCCCACCCCCACTCACCAGTCTCTGAGGTTTGGCTGAAATAATTTAGTATTTGTTAGAACTCCCTTAGAGGAGGTCCATTTGGTTTCAAGAGTCCTTCTCTGTTACACAAATCCCTCTCTGGATCTGTAAGATGTCATATGCCTGTGTTCTTAACACTGTTTTCTGTTTTGTTTTCTTCTTCTTTCAGTTTTCTTTTCAGGTTTAGTTGTAGTTTGGTAAGTCTTTTCTCAAGTCATTTCCTCAGATGAAGACCCGGGAGTTATATTCTCTGAATCCTTGGGGTATCCTTGACTCTTCTCCTTTTGCCTCAATAGATGGAAAGTATTTTGAAAATTGGATAGAGGATTCTTGGGTTGGAGTCCTTTCTCTCTTCTGTAGATACTGGTCCACTGTCATCTTTCCATAGCGTAGATGAAAATCTAATGCCAGTCTGACTTTTTTTTCCTTTGTGAATATCTTCTGCTTTCTGCTTGACACTTGTAAGATGGTTATCTTTCAGGTTTGGTGATTTTACCAGAATATGCCCACATATGACTCTTATCAGACCAGTCTGGAACTCAGTGAGCCCTGTCAATCTGCAGTCTCTGCTCTTTAGTAATTTCAGGAACATTTTCTCCTATTATTTGTTGATCTGTTGCTTAGTCTTGTTTTGGAACTCCTATTGTGTGTTCATTCATTCTTCAGGAGCTATCCTCCAACTCTCTTATCTTTCCCCACAGATTTTTATTTCCTTATCATTTTGCTCTATATTTGGAGACATTTCTTGCACTTGGTCTCCCAGACTGTTCATTTAGCTCTCAGTAGAGATTCTACTCACCTTCTGTTACCAAACTTGGGTTTGGCTGCTCGCCACTCAAAAGCCAATACTCAAGAGACAAGCGTTGGTTGGAAAGGAAAACTTGCTTTCTTCAGGAGGCTGGCAACCTGGGGAGAAGGTGGACTTGTGTCCAAAAGCCACCTCCAAATGTTCTGCTTGACCAGGAAAGTTTTTAAAGGGAAATCATTTGGGGATGGGGTCAGAGTCTTCATCACCTCCCACTGTGTGCAGACTTTCTTCTGATTGGTTGGTGGTGAGGTAACAGGACAGTGTCCCAGGAATCTTGTGCTTGGCCTGAAGTTACCATCCTCCACCTGGGTGGGGGTCTTAGTTCCTACAGAAGAACTCAAAGATATTGTTCTGTGTATCCTTTGAGGAGGAACCAGGACCCTGCCCCAAGGCTGCACTATTGTTTCTTCACTGCTCCTCCTTTGTTTCTGCATCCCCTCCCTTCCCTGATAAGCAACTGTTCAAATCTGCCCTTTCCGAACTCGGAAGGTCGAGGAGGCTGAATAAAGCCTATTTCCTACAAACAAGAAACAGGGGACATAGAAAGGATTTGAATCCAGGAGGTCCCCACAGGGTCCTACTCTGTTTCATTAGCATCAGATCCCACAGGTGAAGGGCTCAGTCCCACAAGACTGTTGGACTCAACTTCAGAAGAACAAACAGTCAAAAACCAGGTGGGGAAGAAAGCCTGTTTAAGGCCCCCTGCCCAAATCACCCTACCTCAATTTTTCCAACATTGTAACGGCATTTCTTCATTTAAAAAATACATCATGGGAACTCGCTGGCGGTCCAGTGGTTAGGACTCTGCGATTTCACTGCTGAGGGCCCGGGTTCAATCCCCAGTCAGGGAACTAAGATCCCTCAAGCTGAGTGGTGCATGGCCACAAAATAATAATAATAAATAATAATAATGAGATAGAGAGAGAAAGTAGATTGGTATTTGCCAGGAGCTGGGGCAGCTCTATGGGGCATGACTGACAATGGGCATGGGGGGTTTTGGGGGGCGGGATGATGAAAAAGTTGTGGAATTAGACAGTGGTGATGTTTGCACAAGTTTGTGAATATACAATAATAAAAATGGCCGAACTATACTTTAAAAGGATGAATTTATCATTTCTCAGCCTTTTGTCTAAGATCAAGCACCAGTATCTGTCTTTAGTTCGCGTTTTTAGTCAGTGAACTGCAGTTGAGGGCTGGAGGACAGCATCCTCAGGGAGTTGCGTGGCGTCTTGGTTGCATGGATTGGGCGGCTGGGAATCCAGTCTGTGTCTGGAGCCAGGCTATGACCCAGGACATCCTGGTCACCTCTGCCAGCATGCAGCCATACCCAGGGACCTGCTGTGGCTTCCAGAATCAGCTGGACCATCTCTCTTGGGAGTTTCTCCGGCTTCCCTCTGTCAACTGGTTGGTTCTCACAGATTCCATTTTATTTCACTCTGTCAGTTATAAAGGATGGATCACTGGGCTGTTGAGATAGAGGGGAAGTGCTGGCTTAGTCCTCAATGGAAAAGACATAGGAAGGGCCCGGGCAGGAGTTTGAATTTTGTGCCCTGGCTGTCCTGCTGTTCTCAGGCTTTTTAGGCATGTATCTGAAAGAAAGTCTCTTGAATTAAGACCATAAGAAAGTATACAAGATATTCAATAAAGTAAATGACCTAAAAAAAAGATGAATTTTATAGCATGTGAATTATATTTCAGTATAAAATATCTGTAGCTGTAAGGATCCTAAGGCCAGGACCTCTGTCATCCTCTCTGCATCCCCAGCACCTGGCCAATGAGTGGGAAAGCTGGAATTTCAACCCAGAAACATCTAATTCCAAAAGCCATTCTCTTTCACCTCCACCCCGCGTTGATACCAGGTAGCCTGGCAGCAAAGACCGTGCTGAGTTGGAACTCTATTCTTTTGATAATTGAAGGTTTTTGAGGTTAGGAAAAGAGGCATGGTTCAATTTTTGTTTTAGAAGGATAATTTTTAGGAGCTTTATGTGAATATTCTTTGTTAGAAATGATAACAGTAGATAAGACGATTCAGCAGTTTTTTTCTGGATGAGCTATAATAATTTTAGTTGTCCCGTTTAAAAAAAAATTTTTTTTTGAAATCATGACTGAAACGTCAGCTTCTATGGGAACCTCAGAGAGCAGTGTGATTTTTTTTTCTGTCATTCAGTTTTTTAAAACTATGCATTTTAATGAATTTTGAGATTGGTTTCCATCATTAAACAAAAGATAGCTGGAGAGAGAGAAGAGGCAGTTGGGCAATGTTTGCCTGTGAAAAGTCAACCTGTCTTTAATGCTATTCTTCTACTTTTTTTAAGTTGAATTTCTCTGCTGTGTAGCACAAGAGGCCTTATGTGAAATTCTATTCCAATTTATAGGTGATAAGTGGTTTTAAATAAACACATATGACATTCCAGCTGAGCTCTGAAACCACTGGCTGACAGCGGCATAGGACAAAGACGATCAGACGCTGTGCGAGTGTGCTCGGGACACCTTATCAAAGTTTTACAGTCTGGGTGGCTTAAACAACAGAAATTTTATTTTCTCACCGTTCTGAAGGCCAGAAGTCCAAGATCAAGGAGTGGGTAGAGTTACTTGTTCTGAGACCTCTCCCCTCGCTTTGTAGACAGCCGTCTTCCCCCTGTCCTCACATGGTCTTCCCTCTGTGCACATCTGTGTCCTAATCTCTGTGTCCTCTTTTTTTTTTTTTTTTTGCGGTACGCGGGCCTCTCACTGTTGTGGCCTCTCCCGTTGCGGAGCACAGGCTCCGGACGCGCAGGCTCAGCGGCCATGGCTCACGGGCCCAGCCGCTCAGCGGCATGTGGGATCTTCCCGGACCGGGGCACGAAGCCGTGTTCCCTGCATCGGCAGGCGGACTCTCAACCACTGCGCCACCAGGGAAGCCCTGTGTCCTCTTTTTATAAAGGCACCAGTCCTATTGAATTTGGGCCCCACCCCTAATGACCTCATTTTCATTTAATTACCTCTTTAACACCCCTTGTTAAAATACAGTCACATTAAGAGGTACTGGAGGGACTTCCCTGGTGGTACAGTGGTTAAGACTCTGTGCTTCCAATGCAGGGGGCCCGGGTTTGATCCCTTGTCTGGGAAATAGATCCCACATGCATGCCGCAACTAAGAGTTCACATGCCACAACTAAGGAGCCGGCAAGCGTCAACTAAGGAGCCCACCTGCCGCAACTAAGACCTGACCCAACCAAATAAATAAATATTAAAAAAGAAAAAAAAGAGGTACTGGAGGTTAGGGCTTCCACATAGGAATTTGGGTGGAGGGGGACACAAATCAGCTCATAACAGACACCCTGGTTTATGTCTTGCTCTAAGGAGTTGTATTCAGTGAAAGTGAGGAAAATGTTTATACGAGAACTACCCAGGCTAGAGACGACCAGAAATCACAACAGACACTGGCTCATACCGAGTATTCCACCCTAACTCCATCCTCAGACCACTGCGTCTGGGGCAGGGATCTTGCCTGACCCAGGAGAGGACTGGGGACAGAGGGTGGGGGATGGGAGAGAGGATGAGCTAGAGAAGAGGGGCAGTTATTCTATAGATTAATAACAGGTTTTTTTTTTAAATCGCGTGAAATTAACATAACATAAAACGAACCATTTAATTTTATTTATGTATTTATTTTAATTTATTTTATTTATTTATTTTTGGCTGCGTTGGGTCTTCATTGCTGTGCGCGGGCTTTCTCTAGTTGTGGTGAGCAGGGACTACTCTTTGTTGCGGTGCACGGACTTCTCATTGTGGTGGCTTCTCTTGTGGAGCACGGGCTCTAGGCGTGCAGGCTTCAGTAGTTGTGGCGCATGGGCTCAGTAGCTGTGGTTTGTGGGCTCTAGAGCGCAGGCTCAGTAGTTGTGGCGCAAGGACTTAGTTGCTCCGCAGCATGTGAGATCTTTCCGGACCAGGGCTCGAACCCGTGTCCCCTACGTTGGCAGGCGGATTCTTAACCACGGCGCCACCAGGGAAGCCCAAAATGAGCCATTTTAAAGTGAACAGTTTAGTGGCATTTAGTACATTCTCAGTGTTGTACAGCCATCACCTCTATCTAGTTCCAAAACATTTTCATCACCCAAAAAAGAAACCCTCTGCCCTTTAGCAGTCACACCCCATCTCCCCTCCCCCAGCCCCTGGCAACCACAGTCTGCCTTCTGTCTCTATGGATTTGCTTCTTCTGGACATTTCATACAAATGGGATTATACAATATGTGGCCCTTTGTATCTGACTTTCACATCGTGTTTTCCAGGTTCATTTTTTAAAAATATTTATTTGTCTATTTATTTATTTAGGCTGCGCCGAGTCTTTTTCTTTGTTTTTTTAAATTTATTTATTTTTGACTGCGTTGGGTCTTCGTTGCTGCACGCAGGCTTTCTCTATTTGTGGTGAGCGGGGGCTACTCTTCGTTGTGGTGCGCGGGCTTCTCGTCGTGGTGGCTTCTCTTGTTGCGGAGCACGGGCTCTAGGAGCGTGGGCTTCAGTAGTTGTGGCACGCAGGCTCGGTAGTTGTGGCTCACAGGCCCTAGAGTGCAGGCTCAGTAGTTGTGGTGCACGGGTTTAGTTGCTCCACGGCATGTGGGATCTTCCCGGACCAGGGCTCGAACTTGTGTCCCCTACATTGGCAGGTGGATTCTTAACCACTGTGCCACCAGGGAAGCCCTGAGCCGAGTCTTAGTTGCTGCATGTGGACTCTTAGTTGCAACATGCATGCGGGATCTAGTTCCCCTGACCAGGGATCAAACCTGGGCCCCCTGCATTTGGAGTGTGGAATCTCACCCACTGGACCACCAGGGAAGTCCCTTATTTCATTTTGTAAGAGTTTTTAACCTTATGGTTTCATAAACAAGCTAATTTTGGGCTACCCTTTATGAGTTTCCCAAGTTGCCAGCCATAAAATCTTTAAAACATAAAGGACATTTGTGGGTATTTTGAGGGATGCAAAAGAAGGTGGAGGAAAAACTGAACATGGAGAGAGAGGGCCTGAATTGTAGCATCTGCCCCATAGTCCCGTCAGGTAACCTGATCGTGTGTGTATACAACCTCCTACTCACAAAGATCAAAAACCAATAACACAATTTGTGTTCCTACCACCCAGACTTAACAATCCTTCTTCTTCTTGTATGTCTTTGTTTTAATTCTATGACATTTTACTACATATGGAGATTTGTATAACCACCACCACATTTAAGATACAGATGGGGGCTTCCCTGGTGGCACAGTGGTTAAGAGTCCGCCTGCTGATGCAGGGGACACGGGT
>NW_020174645.1:5637534-5706086 GCF_003031525.2 Neophocaena asiaeorientalis asiaeorientalis | reverse complement strand
GGGCCCCATTTCTGAAAAAAAAAAAAAAAAAAAAGATACAGATGGTTCTGCCACCATGAGGGAACACCCTTATACTGTACAATTCCCACTCCTCTTTAACCCTTAGCAACCACTGATCTATTCATCTTCTTAATTTTTATTTTATTTTATTTTGGCTGCACCGCTCAGCTTGCGGGATCTTAGTTCCCCGACCAGGGATTGAACCTGGGCCCTCGGCAGTGAGAGCATAAAGTCCTAACCACTGGACTGCCAGGGAATTCCCTATTTGTCTTCTTTATAAGTTTGTCATTTCAAGAATGTTACATAAATGGGATCGTACAGTATGAAGCTCTTTAAGATTGGTCTTTTTTTTTTCCACTTAGCATAATGCCATTAAAATCCACCCAAATTGTTACATGTATCAAATAGTCTATTTCTTTTCATTGCTAAGTAGTATTCCATGGCATGCACGTGTCACAGGCTGTTTAACCATTCCCCCTTTGAAGGACATTTGCAGAT
Source organism: Neophocaena asiaeorientalis asiaeorientalis (assembly GCF_003031525.2). Classification (NCBI taxonomy): domain Eukaryota; kingdom Metazoa; phylum Chordata; class Mammalia; order Artiodactyla; family Phocoenidae; genus Neophocaena; species Neophocaena asiaeorientalis. Next base: position 5,705,588 of record NW_020174645.1, on the reverse strand, counting down.
CCTTCTTCTAAAATAAAGTAAAAGCGTTACAGAGACAGTTGAGGCCTCCCCTCAATCAAGTGCTCCTCCTTCCTCCACAGGGGTCATCTGTATCTTGCAGCTGCTATGCCTCCCTCTCTTCCATGATTTTTGTTTTGTTACATATGGATGCTTCCAAAATCCATTTATTTCATTTAGCATATTTTAAACATTTTTTAAAATGTTATCATATTACATGTATCTTTTGGCAACTTGCTCTTTGCTCTAGATGTTATGCTCAAGGTTCCGTTCCATTGATACAGGTAACTCTGGTTCATTTTTTTCTTCCCTGCTATGTATTGATAGTATTCCACTGGGTGCCTGTATTGCTGTTTATCTATTCCCCTTCTAATGGACACTTAGGTTGTTTCCTGGTTTTCACTATTACAAACACTGTTGCACTGAACATCGTTTACCTGCCTCCTTGTGAGATGGTAGCTTTATTAGAAAGACGAGAAGAATATTCAACAAGGAAGAAAGAGCTCAGTCACCAGTGAGCTTTGGAAGAAGGGAAGCTAACATTTATTGATCCACTCAGTGCCTGGCAGCTTAAGTACATGAGCTCTCAGCCTGGACCTGGGAGATCCCTAATGGTCGGGCAGCCTGAAAAGTTCTGGATTTATTGACCCCTAATGGGTCAAGGCACTCACCCTACTTTTTTCAGTTCATGTTGCTCATCTCTCACTTTGCGTTGTTTCGGAACTTTAAAGGCAAAGACTCTGGAGTCAGACTGCTTATATTTGTTCCCTTGGTTCATCACTTACAGGTCATATGACCTTTGGCAAATTATTCAAACTCTCTGGACCTCAGTTCCCGTATCTGTGAAATGGAATAGCACTTACCCTATGAAGTTATTGAAAGGATGAAATGAGATCACCTATGGAAAACACTAGGCATAGTGTCTGGCCGACGGCGTGGAGAAAATCTTACATACAATAATTGATAGCGATCAAATGATGATAAATGAAGCATCTCTCTAATTATGAGCCAATCTTTGCCTCATGTTGTTTTACTGAAATAAAAAACGAATCAATACCATTTTCCTACTGAAGCATTGTATTCCAAAGGAGGGATATTTTGTAAGCCCAATGAAAAGAAACCCACTGTCTTTCAACCTGATGACATCAGTAGGCAGTTTTCTCTTCTTTTCAGTTGCATTGGAAATGTCATGTACTGTTCCCAATACCTATTGATGCCCGTAAATCTCTCTCTATACTGGCCAGTGCCCAGTATATCAGTATTTGTTAAGAGCCTAGAAGTGCTTGCCTTTCATAAGACAGGGCCATGCGACTGTGATCAGGCCTGATGTTTGTAATGCCACATGGAAACCCCTTCTCCCTGAAGAGACAGAGGGTTAAACTTGAGCCCCAAGAAAACCCAGCACCGGGCTGTAAAAATAGCCATGTTTCCTGTGTCATAGCAGATGCAGAGCTCAGTGAACAGAATGTCATGGCTAGGTACTCACCACAGCTAAGCCTGCCAAAGAGTATGTCCTGGACTCGAGTTTATTAAGTAATATATAAAATTGCAAAGATTTTAATTCTCTAGGAAGGCCTTCGGAAGGGCTCTAGCAGTCAACATCTGGAGGTCCACACCTGTTTGGGTTTGGGGCGATGTGAACTGCATTTCTTCCTCAAGGTTGGCTGATTACCTGTCTGTTCTCCAGAGTTTTGTAACGTGGCAGAAATTTTGGAAGCAAGAGAATTGAGATCAAGTCTGCTGAAAGCGCAAACGTGGTTTTTAAGCGAGTGATGTGGGCGGTGGTCTGAAATGTTATCTGAGGAACGCCTGGCAGTCAGCATGAGTTCACATAAACAGTAGTTTAAAAATACCCTTTAGGGACTTCCCTGGTGGTACAGTGGTTAAGAATCTGCCTGCCGATGCAGGGGACACGGGTTCGAGCCCTCGTCCGGGAAGATCCCACATGCCGCGGAGCAACTAAGTCCATGCGCCACAGCTACTGAGCCTGCGCTCTAGAGCCCTCGAGCCACAACTACTGAGTTCACGTGCCACAGCTACTGAGGCCCGCGCGCCTGGAGCCCATGCACCGCAACAAGAGAAACCACCGCAATGAGAAGCCGGCGCGCCGCAACCAGAGAAAAGCCCGCGCGCGGCAATGAAGACCCAATGCAGCCAAAAATAAATAAACTAATTAATTAATATTTAAAAATTAAAATACCCTTTAGTAGTTACTAGAGGAAGGCGGTGGGGGAGGGGGAATTGGATGAAGATAGTCAAAGGTACAAACTACCAGTTATAAGATAAATAATTCTTAGGGATGTGATGTATAACACGACAGATATAATTAACTCTGCTGTATGTTATAGATGAAAGTTGTTAAGAAAGTAAATCCTAAGGGTTCTCATCACAGGAAAATTTTTTTCTGTTTCTTTAATTTTGTATCTGTATGTGATGATAGATATTTACTAAACTTATCATGATCATTATTTCATGTTGTATGTAAGTCAAATCATTATGCTTACACCTTAAACTTCTGCAGTGCTGTATGTCAATTATATCTCCGGAAAACTGGAAAAAAAAAACAAACCCTTTACACAGCAGCCATGTGATTGTTGTCCTAATGACCCTTTTATAAAATGTGGTTTGGGACCAATCAGATTATTTCTTATGAGAATCTGACCTGAGAGACACAGGTATTAAGGGTTGAATCATGTTCATGGTTAAGAGGCGGGTGAAGAGCTGTGCGCTGGTGTCCTGGGTCTGCCCACGCCTGGTTGAATTCTCTCTTAGTTTCTGTGAGAAACACCGCTATATTTCTTCTCTCTTTAATTTTTTTGCTTAAGTTAATTTAAGTGTGTTTCAGTTACTTCATCCATAAGCACTGGAGTTAAACAGTTATAGTAAGGCATCTTCTCCCTACCATGAGAAAGGAAAAAAATGAGGAATTTCCAGTAACACAAACAACCCAGCCTCAACTATTGAAGAATTTCATCAAAATTTCCTTTCAAATTTGAAGAAGTCACCAATTTGATCCAAAGGATGGGGGAGCAGGCGATGATCCATATTTCCGTTGGTTGGTAATTGGTCAATTTCCAGTACCTAGTGGCTTCACCAAGGCACTGTGGTTAACCGAATCCCTCAGCTAAATTCTGATTGTAGAAGCAAAGTGGGGGAAGAGAGAGGCCAGCTGGGCTTGATGGACCGTCTGTGAATCCAACTGCTTGTTGTAAGCAGGAAGGTCAGCGGATTGACAGACCATAATCAGGAAGTATTTTGGCTATTAAACCAAAAGGCATGTTAAGGACCAGGATACTAGGTGCAGTTTAAATCCCCTCCCGTCAGGCAAGGTGCCCTGGGGCAGATAGGCTAATAAACTTGGAAAGGCAAGAGAGTTCATAAAATCAGAAACAAAGACAATTTTGTACCCCTGATTTTATGGTTCTGGACTTAGGGGTAATCCCCCCCTTTTTTTTTTTTTTTTAACCTACATCATGCGGGATCTTAGTTCCCCGACCAGGGACTGAACCCGCAGCCCCTGCAGTAGAAGCGAGGAGTCTTAACCACTGGACCACCAGGGAGGTCCCAGGGCATTTCTTTGGGGGCAGCTAAAAGGAAGTCCTACTTTTTTACATTGCAGAGAGTAAACTCATGGAACTCATGACCCCAAGAACTGGTACCCTCCAAAATATAAAAGAAGTAATGAAAAAGAGATGTGTAAATGATGATAACTGCCCCTTCCAATATGTATATAGACACACAGACATGCATACATATAGTTACACACACACACACACACACTCACACGTTGTACCACACACAGTTTGAGACTGAGTAGAATATGCCATTGGTTTAGCCCAGAATGTCATTGCTTGCTCCCTATTAAAATTAATGTTGGCGGGCTTCTCTGGTGGTGCAGTGGTTAAGAATCCGCCTGCCAGTGCAGGGGACACGGGTTCAAGCCCTGGCCCGGGAAGATCCCACATGCCACGGAGCAACTAAGCCCGTGCGCTGCAACTACTGAGGCTGCGCTCTAGAACCCGCGATCCACAACTACTGAAGCCTGTGTACCTAGAGCCCATGCTCTGCAACAAGAGAAGCCACCACAATGAGAAGCCCTTGCATTGCAACGAAGAGTAAACCCCGCTCACCGCAACTAGAGAAAGCCCGCATGCAGCAACAGAGACCCAACGCAGCCAAAAATAAAATAAATAAATTTATTAAAATTAATGTTGGCATTCTCCTGGACAGGGAAACAGAAGTATTTAGGAGACTGCTCTCTCTCTCTCTTTTTTTAAATTGAAGTAGTTGATTACAATGTTGTGTTCATTTCGGATATACAGCAAAGTGATTCAGTTCTACGTATTCTTTTCCATTATGGTTTATTATAGGATATTGAATATACTTCCCTGTGCTATACAGTAGGACCTTGTTTATCTATTTTATATATAGTTTGTATCTGCTAAACCCAAACTCCTAATTTATCCCTCCCCCACCCCCTCTCCCCTTTGGTAACTATGTTTTTTTTCGATGTCCGTGTCTGTTCCTGTTTCATAAATAAGTTCATTTGTATCATATTTTAGATTCCACATATAAATGATATCATACAGTATTTGTCTTTGTCTGACATACTTCATTTAATATGATAACCTCTAGGTCCATCCATGTTGTTGCAAATGGCATTATTTCATTCTTTTCTTTTTAAATTTTTTACTTATTTATTTATTTTTGGATGCGTTGGGTCTTCGTTGCTGTGAGTGGGCTTTCTCTAGTGGCGATGAGCGGGGGCTACTCTTCGTTGCAGTGCAAGGGCTTCTCATTGCGGTGGCTTCTCTTCTTGCAGAGCACAGGCTCTAGGCGCGCGGGCTTCAGTAGTTGTGGCATGCGGGCTCAGTAGTTGTGGCTCGTGGGCTCTAGAGAGCAGGCTCAGTAGTTGTGGCGCACAGGCTTAGCTGCTCCGCGGCGTGTGGGATCTTCCCAGACCAGGGCTCGAACCCGTGTCCCCTGAATTGGCAGGCAGATTCTTAACCACTGCGCTGCCAGGGAAGCCCTAAATTTTTGCTTTTTTAAGCCACCAAATTTGTGGGAGACTAATACAGTCACACACCTCAGGGCCTTTGCACTTACCATCCCCTCTGCCTAGAATGCCCTTCCTCCAGATTTTAGCACTGTTTGCTCTGTCTTGTTATTCATTGCTCAGCTCCAGGTCACTTCCCAGTCATCCCAGTCCCACCCCCTTTTTAGCCTGTCACCCTGCTTTGTTGGTTTCAGAGTCCTCATAGACATCCCAAGCTCCCTTTCCATTTATTTGTCTACTTCTTTTCTGTCTGCCTCCCCACCTTGAATGTGAGTTGTATGAGAAGAGGGTCCTGGGGACCTTGTTCCTTGCTCTATTTCCATCAACCACTCAGAACACAACAGCACACAGCTGGTGCTTAATGCATAAAAGCTGATGGGATGAATGAACGAAAGGACGGATGTGGGTTGTTAGTTCTAAACACGTTGGAGTTTCACAACTGGGTTCCCTGCTGACTCATGCATCTGGGGCTGGGGGAATCTGCTTTCCTCTGAGCTCAGCTCTGCTCATCTGTTCCTCTTTAAGAAGGTGATCTCTGCTTTTAACTTTCTGTCTCTAGGAGTTAATTGAAAAAACAGACAAGCACACTGATCAAAAAACACTTCAGAACCTCAAGAACGTTCATCTTTCTTCCTTTACTGCCATTCAGCCATGGCTGGGAGGCTGAGTATCTGCATTTCTTATTGGCATCCGAGTCACAATGCCAAAGCAAGCCTCATCTTACTAAAGAACTGAGTGGAAGTGAAAGTGTAACAGAAACCTGGACCGATCACAGACTCAACCAGTACGTCTCCTTTCCATCCCAGAGTTGGGAACTGAAACCATTCCACAGGAAGTTCTCTCCTCCCCCAGTCTGGCTGGATTCCTTTTTTAATACACAAATACTCATAGCAACATTCACCAAGCCCTAAATAAAGCAAAGTGGTCTTGCAATCCTGTCTGTACTACCCTTCTGAATCAAATTGCTTTTACTTCTCCCAGCTCTCTCCCATCTTTGTTCGAATGCATATGTAAGTTTTACTTAACTATCTCATGTTACAGGTTAGAGTCACGTCCTTTTCTTACTTTACAGTATGTGGTATTTTTCTACCAGGGCAACCTGGTTGAAAATTTTATGGGTTAACAACACATAAAATTCTCCACATAAGTAAGAAGTCCATGTCTGTGAACCGTCACCCAGACACATGCAACACCAGACTGTGTGTCTCATAGCTAAGTTTATTGAAGTGGTAGATTTCTTATAGAAACACAAGCAAATGAACCAGGAGGAAGCTTTCCCCCTCTAACCATTGGGCAGCATTTCCCTTTTAGTGATAAAAGCAAACAGAGGTGGCAAGCAGCTCTCTCCCTGAAGTCTTTTTAACAGTTCAACCTTCAAATTTGTGTAAACAAGAGAGGAATGGATTCCTTGCAGGTTGTAACATAAATGCCATTTCCCTTCCCTTAGTAACACTGTTTTGCTCAGTCCCTGCTGGGGCAAATCCCCTCCTTACCAGCACTGGAAACTCAGATATTAACCAGAGCTTATGAGTTTCTGTCTGGTCATTTCTGCTAAAGCGTAGCTGAAAGATGGATTGGTGCCACGGAACCCAGGTGACCTCCTGGCTTGTTTCATGATGCCTGGGCTCCCTCCAGGAGCAATAATTCCCCTCCAATCACTTAGCTTTCCTTATCCCAGTGGGAGCCCACAAACAGGCTAGGCATTGCCCCAGGAGCTGAGAACCATCGAAGTCTCAGGCAGGTGAAGGAAAGAGGCTGGTGAGTCACAGGTGCCAGTGGGCGTCTCTGTGGCTCCAACTCTCCAGCAGCAGAAATGTGGACAGTTTTGCCATCTTCAGTTCTGCGAGTGTCCAAGATTGAACAGACGTTTCAGACGCCTAGAAGCTTCTTCCTCCATTCCCCCGAGATCCTGGTGGAGACACGCTGCAACCAAGCAGCCTGTGCTGCCAGACCAGTTCTCTAAATCTGATTCTCTGGATCTGGAAGTTCTGGGAAACCACAGGCCAAGGCTCGTGATGTTACTCTGTGTACCAGCCCAACTGCTTCTCCAGAGATCTTGGTCCTTGATGATCCTCTCCCTTCTTGGCTTGGTTATTTTAAGGAGAGGCCAGAGTCAGATAAGAGGGGCTCTGAGGCTCACTGGGATTGGCCATTAAAGTGTCGGGAACATTCTTGGTAGTACTCAGATCCCCCGTGAGCTCGACACTTGTGCTGCGGTTATTCTCGGACTCATCCGGCACCTTCCTCCGCAGACAGCGGTTGACCAAGGTGGAGAAGAAGTTGGGGAAAGATGGGCTGGAGAAGTAATACACCAAAGGGTCCAGCATGCTGTTCATGTAGGTGAAGCTGAGGGTGATGTAAAACGCCAGGTCAACCGAGCGATAGGTGTCACAGTTCCCCGTACCAGCGGTGCGCAGGAGCCAGAAAATACGTATGCGCGCGGCCACACTGGGCAGGAAGCAGATGGTGAAGACGACGGCCACCACCATGATGAAGTTGATGGCCCTCTTGATCTTGGCGTGCTTGTTCATTTGTCGCTGCCGCAGGCTCCAGATGATCCTGGCCGAGCAGAACAGGATGATGCCCAGGGGCAGGAAGAACTCCAGGAGGAACATGGCATCGTGCCAGCGGAAAGTATCGCAGATGTTGAAGCTACTGCACAAGTTCGAATTGTGATTCCTGATCAGCATCTTTCTGTACAGGAGGTGGATCGTCAGGCCGATAGTGATGCCCCACAAGAGGCAGGAGATGAGCGCCGCCGTCCGATTGGAGATCTTGTTCAGAGCGTGATGGGGATGGACCACTCGGAAATACCTGTCCACGGCCACCACCGTGAGGAAGATGATGCTGCCCTGGCGGTTCATGGCCAACATGAAGAGCATCAGCCGGCAGGGGATTTCCCCAAACCTCCAGTCCCACTTCCTCACATAGTTGTCCGTCAGGAAAGGCAGGCAGATGATCAGGAGGAAGTCAGCCACAGCCAAGTTGAACAGAAACACCTGGCTGGCTTTCCAGGACTTGAGGTGGAAGCAGAAAATCCACAGGGCAAGGCCATTGCCCAGGAGCCCAAACACAAACTCCAGCCCCACCACCGGCGGCAGCACCTTGGCAATGAAATCATCCCGGAACACGCAGCAGTTCTTCTTGCCTATTTCCAGAAAATGATTCTGCGGGTGGGACGGGTTCATGAGTGAATCGCGTTGGTCTTAGGGAGCGCCTCACCTAGCGAACGCTCAGGGAACAAGGTGTGGGTCTGAGTGGCGAACCTGTGGTTCAGCACTTGCCTTTATGTCATGTCAGGGTGTTGAAATAGATGACTGAATGGTTACCAGGAAACTACGAAATCGCTTAAAAGAAAAAAAAAAAAAAAAAGCCCGCGAGGCTCTTATGCAACCTGCTGTTTGCATAAACAAATAACAAAAAAAATCCCCGGGCATATAAGAACCCACAGAATTTTCTAAATGTAAAGAATACGTTTGGGCAAGCAGACTGTCATTGTGAATTATGACATGACATAATTCAAGCAGACTGAAATGTGGAAGGCTGTGTGCCTGTATATTGAATACTTAACATGGGAGAATTAATTCACTGTCATGTGGTTGCCTTGCATAATAAACAAAACAACAACAGCAATAATAGTTTACCGTGCTCAACAGAAACATGAGGAACTGCATGGAATATTAACAGGCTTATGTTTTAGGAAGCAGTAGCATGTGTATGGTTTTTTTTCTCTTTTGGAAAGGCCGAGAGGACAGTAATTGTCTAGTATTTTACGAGGACAGATGTGTTGCATTTGATGTTTCCATGCCATCTTCTTTGTAAAACATGGGTTGCTTTTCTACACCAGAACCCTGCAATTAATCCCCAGCTAAGGGGAAAAAGAAGCTATCTGAGAACAGCATGCCATTTCATAAGATGCTTGAAAACTTGAACCCAGCTGGATTGCCAGTGGTATGTTACAATAAGTTAGTTTTTTTCTTTGTTTGTGTTAGATTTTGAGATGGCTTCTTGCTCAAGTAAGTAATTTATTGTTGAGCACGTGACTTACTAAAATTAATAAGCTTTATTTTTTAGAGCAGTTTTAGGTTCCCAGCAAAACTGAGTGGAAAGTACAGAGCGTATATATACCAGCGGTATGCCAGCTGTCCCCACACGCACACAACCTCCCCCATGATGCACGTAATATTTTAAAAGCCCCCATTTTTGGAAAATTAAACTTAGAGAATGTAAAAAGACTTTGACCTCTGCCTTGCAGCAGGTCATCGTTGCACACATCATTTCTTTGCTTTTCAGTATAATTGGGTGTAACACTACAGAACATTTCCACCCTGTAGTATTTTGGTCTGATGAATTCTTGCCGTGCAAGAGGTTCTGAGTTGTGTTGCTTCTGCTTTGAGTGAGAAGTAGGACATCTGCGTCTTTAGTTTCACACCCAGGTTCCACGATAGGGATTTGTAGACTCATCCCAGGAAACGCCAGTCAGGATGATCTAATGTTAGACTCACACAGGAAGCAGTGGTACTTGATGATGAAGACGATGATGAAGATGGTGTTGGCACCCCCGGTAGGGGGAGCTTCCTTTGTGCCAGATGCCACACTCCGTGCTTTATTTTTATTTCTTTATTTATTTGGTCAGCATGCTGCTCGGCATGCAGGATCTTAGTTCCCCCACCAGGGATTGAACCTGTGCCCCCCGCAGTGGAAGCGCGGAGTCTTAACCACTGGCCTGCCAGGGAAGTCCCATCATTATCTGAAATACATTATCCTGTTTTCCCCTGACTGCGGTCCATGAGGTAGGGACTGTTACTGATTCCAATTTCAAAATGAGGAAGCTCAGAGAGGTTGGTCATCTATCCAAGGCTGCACAGCTAATAAGATTTGAATCTGGCCCTGGCTTCAAGGCCTGTGTCCCTAACCATTATACTACACTGCCTCTTATTATATTATTGCCCCTTCTAGAAGGCTGTACTGGGTTGAGGTCACATTATGTGGCTGTAGTTAGACTCTAGTGAAATGACTAGTATTTGCTTCCCATCCTTGCTGCCTGTGAATATCCTGCTCCCTTCTTGGATGCATGTGGACTTGTCAATGACATTCATAAAGTAACCCTAAGTAACCCTAAAGTAAACCCTAAGTGCCTTTATTAACTAAGAGTCAGAAAACCTGACTATTCACGATAGTTATTTTGGGGAACTGGAATTTGCAAGGGATCCTCTGTTTCTAAGTTTTACAATGTCATAATATTTCCTTTTTTTCTTTTTTTTTTTGACTGCCTTGGGTCTTCGTTGCTGGGCGGGGGCTTTCTCTAGTTGTGGTGAGCAGGGCTACTCTTCGTTGCAGTGTGTGGACTTATTGCGGTGGCGCCTCTTGTTCCGGAGCACAGGCTCTAGGCGCATGGGCTTCGATAGTTGTGGCTCGCAGGCTCAGTAGTTGTGACCCACGGGTTTCGTTGCTCTGCGACATGTGTGATCTTTCCGGACCAGGGCTTGAACCCGTGTCCCCTGCATTGGCAGGCGGATTCTTAACCACTGCACCACAAGAGAAGCCCAATATTTGCTTTTTAAAAAGAAAAAAAAAGTCATAGGGGACTTCCCTGGCAGTCCAGTGGTTAAGATTTCGCCTTCCAATGCAGGGGGTGCAGGTTCCATCCCTGGTCGGGGAGCTAAGGTTCCACGTGCCTCGCGGCCAAAAAACCAAAACATAAAACAGAAGCAATATTATAACAAATTCAATAGAGACTTTAAAATTGGTCCACATCAAAAAAATCTTAAAAAGTGAAAACAAAAAACAAACCCAATACCACGGATAAAATTAGGAAAGAACAACAATAGATACTGTTACGTTTGAAAAAAGGAGAGAAATTGGAGACCCTGGATGCCTTTTTTTCACTCCATCATTAGCCGTGAAACCTCTTAACCCCTGAGCTTCCACATGTATAAAGTGGGGGATGAGACCGTCTTCCAGCTTCTTTCCAGTTCTCACACCCTAGGATTCTAAATCCAGGTCCACAACTACTCAGACAGAATGTCAATCCCAGCCTCCCTGGATTCTGGCCCTGCTATGGAATTTCCTGTCTTCCGATTGTACTGTGGGCATGTTTTGTCTTGCTCCTGTCCTTCTTTTATGTATTTATTTTTTTTCTTACTAGTGCATGAGTTGTACAGAAACTTGTTCCAGTGAATCATTTCAACAGCTCAGGCAGTGATTCTACCGAGTTTGGGGGAAATTCCGCTTAACATTTGTGTCTTTCACAATTAACTCGAATCTCCATGCCTAGTTCTCTTATTACAACTGGAATGTGCCCCTGAACGGGACGGAACTACTTTTTAAAATTAAAAATAACAATAGCAGGGCTTCCCTGGTGGCACAGTGGTTGAGAGTCCGCCTGTCAGTGCAGGGATATGGGTTCAGTCCCTGGTCCGGGAGGATCCCACATGCCACGGAGCGGCTAAGCCCGTGCGCCACAACTATGGAGCCTGCACTCTAGAGTCCATGAGCCACAACTACTGAGCCTGTGTGCCGCAACTACTGAAGCCCGCGTGCCTAGAGCCCGGCCTCCACAACAAGAGAGGCTACCGCAGTGAGAAGCCCAGGCACCGCAACGAAGAGTAGCCCACGCTCACCGCAACTAGAGAAAGCCCACGCGCAGCAACAAAGACCCAACTCAGCCAAAAATAAATAAATAAAATAAATTTATTTTAAAAAATACTAATAACAATAGCTGTCCTTTATCAAATGCTTGCTTTGTGCCAGGCATGAGGCTAAGAGATGTGCCTACGTGATCTCATTTAATCCTCTCAAAAACCCTGTGGGATGTCCTATTATGATCACCATCTCCATTTTACAGATCAGGAACCCCAGAGACATTAATTCACTGTTTGCCTTTTTTTTTTTTTTAATTGAAGTATAGTTGATTTACAATGTTGTGTTTAGTTTCTGCTGTATAGCAAAATGACTCAATTATACTCATATATATATTCTTTTTCACGTTCTTTTCCATTATGTTTTATCACAGGATATTGAATATAGTTCCCTGTGCTATACAGTAGGACCTTGTTTATCCATCCATCCCTGGTGGTCTAGTGGTTAGAATTTGGCACTCTCACTGTTTGTCTTTGAACGTAGCTGGGGTCTCTGTTTTAGTTATCTAGTGCTGTGTCACAAACCACCACAAGATTTAGTGGCTTAAAACAATCACCATTGCATTATCTCTCATGGTTCTGTGGGTTGACTGGTCCTTGTTTGGGGTCTCTTAGATGGCAGGTAGGCTCACGCAGGCCATGTGGGATGCCTGGGCTTCTCTCCCTCTTCATATGGTCTGTGTCTCTCTATATGCCATCAGCACACAGCCTCTTCACGTATTCTTTCCACTGAGCGCGCTGGACTTCTTACAAGGCTACTCAACACTTCCGAAAGCACACAGGCAGACCTTCTGAACGCCTAGGCTTGGAAATCCCAGAACATCACCTCCACCACATTCTACTGGCTAAGGCCAGTCACCACGCCAGCCCATCTTCCACGGGGAGGGCCACATAAGAGTGTGGGTTCGGGAGGCACAGTTCATTGGTGGTATCTGGGGAGACTTGCCTCTGCAAGTAGTAAATGACATTGAGTTGGGACATTTGGGAAATGAGAGACCTTTGGACCACTAGTGAAGAAGAAGAAGTAGGAGAAATTGGGAAGTAAGGGGGCAGAGGAAGGTGGTGATACTGACTAACAGAGACATTAAAAGAAAGGAGAAGGGTATTTCAGGGTTTTGAAACGTGGTGTTAAATTTATTGCAAAAAACCTAAGGGCAAAACCAGAATAACCAAATAATCTGTAAAAAGAAGAACAAAGTTGGAGAATTCACATTTCGCAATTTAAAAACTTACTGCAAAACTACAGTAATCAAGGGGCTTCCCTGGTGGCGCAGTGGTGAAGAACCGGCCTGCCAATGCAGGGGATATGGCTTCGAGCCCTGGTCCGGGAAGATCCCACATGCCGTGGAGCAGCTAAGCCCGTGCGCCACAACTACTTAGCCTGTGCTCCAGAGACCGTGTGACACAACTACTGAGCCCGTGCACCACAACTACTGAGCCCATGTGCTACAACTACTGAAGCCCGGGCTCCTAGAACCCGTGCTCCACAACAAGAGAAGCCACCGCCATGAGAAGCCCACGCACCGCAACGAAGAGTAGCCCCCGCTAGTCGCAACTAGAGAAAGCCCCCGCACAGCAACAAAGACCCAATGCAACCAAAAATAAATAAATAATAATTTAATTAAAAAAAAAAAAAACTACAGTAATCAAGACAGTGTGGTTCTGGCATAAGGATAGATATATAGATCAATAGAGCAGGATTGAGAGTCCAGAAATAAACTCTTGCATTTATGGTCAGCTGATTTTATAACAAGGGTGCTAAAACAAATCCATGGGAGAAAGAATCATCTTTTTAATAAATGCTGCTAGATGACCGAATAGGCATAAGAATGAAGTTGGATCCTTTCCTTGAACCGTACACAAAAATGAACTCAGAATGGATTACAGACCTAAATGTAAGACATAAAACTCTTAGAAGAAAACCTAAGAGTAAGTCGTCATGACCTTGGCTTAGGCAAAGCCTTCCTAGGTACAACACCAAACACACAAACAAGCAAAAACACCGATAAATTGGACTTCACCACTTTAAAGGAGTAAAGGTTTTTGTTTTTGTTTCGTTTTTGAAAAAGAAGGAGAGAAATGCTTATTAAACAAAGCAACCGAACAAGGGCCTGCTGGCAAGGGCACGGAAGGAGTATTTCTCATACACTGTCGGTGGGAGTCTAAGTTGGTTCAGCCTTTTTGTTGGGTGATTTGGTGGTATCTGTCAAGGTTATAATAAAAGCTAATATAATAAGAACTAATACAAGATAATAATAAGGGTTAATAGAAATAGAGCTACTCCATTTGGGCACTAGTGTAGGTGCTTTATAAGCTAAACTTGTTTAGTGCTTAGAACATCCTTAAGGGATAGGTATTATTCTTTTACAGACAAGAAAAACAAAGCAGTGAGAGGTTAAGTAACTTGCGCAAGGTCACACAGCTAGCAAGGAAAGGAGATAGGATTTGAACCCACACAGTGTGGCTCCAGGGGCTATTCTCTCAGCCACTGTGCACATTACCTCACTCAATATGCCTGTCCTTTGACTCAACAATTCCACGTCTAAGAATCTATCTTCTGAAACCTCTGGCACATTTACCCAAAGATATATCATTCAGAATAGGATGTTCACCATAGGATGGCAGCAATAGAGGAAAATTGGAAATAACTTTAAATGTCTGTTAAAAGGCCGTTGGTTAAATAAACTACATGTGGTCCATTTATACAATGAAATATAATTAAAAACGAGGAGCTTAATCTCTGTTCTGATATAGGAAGATATTCCTGATAAGAGTACCTTGCAAAATTATCTATCTATCTATCTATCTTGCTTTAGCAAAACTAAAGATTCATTAGTTTTGTGCAAGGGTGTATATAGCCCAAATGTTAAAAGTTATCACCTCGGGACTTCCCTGGTGGTCCAGTGGTTAAGACTCCGCACTTCCACTGCAGGGGGCAGGGGTTCAATCCCTGGTCTGGGAACAAAGATCCCTGCGTGCCACATGGGCATGGCCAAAAAAAAAAAAAGTCATCACCTCTAGAAAATGAGATGGAGGAATGAAAGGAAGACTTGCTGCTTACTTTACATACTTGTGTGTTCCTTGAGTTTTGAACAAAAACATGTATGCCTCTGTGATTAAATAAATGTAATTCCTGTTTAAAAAGAAAGGGGTCTGCAAGGCTATTCACAAATCTTCTATCGAGAAAGATTGTGAGCAGACCCTTCTCACCTGGGTGGATCTCAGGGCTTCACCTCTTACCAGGTTGTTGTAGCCCAGCCTGGACTGTTCGTTCCTGTCCCATTGATCTTCCTGCAGTTCCCAAACAATCTGTGTTCTCATCTCTCTCCTCTCTAACTGGAACACCTTTCCCCACTGAGTCATCTTGATGCCAAAATCTTGACTCTCTGTGCACCGATGCCGAACAGAAATAGAGACAGAGTTATGCAGGAGAAAGAAAGAGTGGCTTTATTTCTTTGCCAGGCAAAGAGGGAACACAGTAGGCTAGCGCCTCAAGAACTGTGCCCCCCTCCCTGGGGAATAGGGAGGGGTCTTATAGTCGGGGCTTATGGTCAGGGGTATGTGATAAGGATCAAGACAGTAACAGTCTTGCATTCTTCTTTATTCTGCAAAGTTTCAAAAGGGTGGGGTTGCTGACAAGATTAGGGTGTGTGCAGGATGTCAGGTGGTCTCCTAATCTTTTTATTTATATTTTTATTTTTATTTTTGGCTGTCTTGGGTATTTGTTGCTGCGCACAGGCTTTTCTCTAGTTGCGGCAAGCGGGGACTACTCTTAGTTGCGGTTTGCTGGCTTCTCATTGGGTGGCTTCTCGTTGCAGAGCACAGGCTCTAGGTGTGCGGGCTTCAGTAGTTGTGGCGCTCAGGCTCAACAGTTGTGGCTCGCAGGCTCTAAAGCACAGGCTCAGTAGTGGTGGTGCACGGGCTTAGCTGCTCCGTGGCCTGTGGGATCTTCCCAGACCAGGACTCTAACCCGTGTCCACTGCACTGGTAGCAGGATTCTTAACCACTGCGCCACCAGGGAAGCCCTTGGTCTCCTAATCTTGATGAGCTTTTCTAGTCCTTTTAATCTTGCCTCAAGTGGTTTCCTGGCAGCTCCCCGCTTGATTAGCAAGTGTTCTAATCTGCCCTTTGGAACTCAGGGAAGGTCATGGAGGCTGGAGTCTTGCCTACAAGAAATGGGGGACAAAAGGGCCTCCACACCTGGGAGCCCTATAGGGTCCCGTTAGGTTTCAATCTGGTTGCCTCTTCTCCATCCTTCAGGGCTAAGTTCACAAGTCACTTCCTCTGAGAAGCCTTCCCTCACCCCCGAAGCCAGGATTAAGGGCCCCGGGTTCTCCTGTAAACCCTAAGTTTACCACTTTCACTGCAGTTGCCCTGAATGGTAAGTTTCCTTTTTCCTTGGTTTCTGAAATGGAACCCATGGGGTGAGGGGCTATGTTTTTTGTGTTTTTACTGTGCCTGGTACAGAGCTGGTGCCTACTAAATGTTCCTTGAAAGAGGGAATGAATGAATGAATGAATCTTTACAAGGAATAAGATATTGACCCGCTTCTCACTGCAGCTGTATCATCACCGGGAACTGAGTGTAGATTAAGCCACACGTGAGCCCATCCATTCATTCTGCTCTATCTCAGCCCACACGTGAGCCCATCCATTCATTCTGCTCTATCTCAACCCACACGTGAGCCCATCCATTCATTCTGCTCTATCTCAGCCCACACGTGAGCCCATCTATTCATTCTGCTCTATCTCAGCCTCTCTACACATAAAATGTATGGATGAGTTCAAAGGGTCCTGTGTTTAGTTTAACGCCCTGCTGTCGCCATCTTGAAATTCTCAATTCTTTCCGAATGAGGGACCTTGCATTTTCACTTTGAACTGGGCCCTGCAAATTATCAATATTAGCTGATCCTGAAGCCATTTATGCACTCACTGGGATGACGGAGTCTTGAGTAATATTGGAAACCTCTGTGGATTCAAAGGCCCAGAAGGCAGCAGGCTGAGACTGTGCATTGCAGTGTGGCCGCTTCCCCACCTTGCTAGGGAATAAATGGCTCAACCCCTTGTGCCCAGAGTTCCAATCCCATCCAAGCAGCCCCTGCACACTGGTGACCTCAGACACCATCTTAACCATGTCGGTTGTCAGAAAGGGTAAGGAAGCCCATTCTGAGAATAGACCAGAGCCTAAATGTTTATGTTGTCAGCACCAATAAAAGGTACCTCTTATTTTTTCCATACAGTTCCTGAACAATAATGGTCTACTATCCCTTCTCGCTTTTATGTGACTTTCCTGAAAGACCCTATAAGTCAGAGGACACAATATTTCTTTTAAATCGATGACATTTTCCTATTCCAGGTAGTTTAAACAAAGCTTTGTCAACAAAGCTATATGACTGTTCCTTACAATTCCGAACACTTCTTGGTAACATTTGTTTCATCACATTCTATGCATTTTAAAAAAGAGAAGCAAAACCAGAGTCAAGACTGTGGTTGTGAAACGGTGCACCTCAGATTGGGACATGAACCCCTGTGCCAGGATCCAAACCTGGCCAAAACCCACTGTCTTTCAACTGAGATCACACACCTGGTTTCAGGACTTAATGAAGTTCAGGTTCTTGATCGTGTCTCATCGCAGAAAGAATTCAGTGAGAGACAAAGTGATGGGTAGGAAGTGGATTTATTTAGAGAGAAACACACTCCACAGAAGAGTGTGGGCCATCTCAGAAGGCGAGAAAGTCAACGGGGTATGGGGTTGTCAGTTTTTATAGGGGTGGGTAATTTCATAGGCTAATGAGTGGGAGGAGTATTCCAGCTATTTTGGGAAGGGGCAGGGATTTCCAGGAATTGGGCCACCGCCCGCTTTTTGATTTTTCTGGTCGGTCTTGGAACTGTCGTGGCACCTGTTGGTGTGTCATTTAGCTTGCTGATGTGTTACAGTGAGCGTGTACTGAGGCTCAAGGTCTAGCGGAAGTTGACTTGCCCACCATCTTGGACCCATTTGGTTCTAATCAGTTTATGTCATCTCCTTGGGCTACATCATCCTTTCAAAGGTTGTGCCCTGCCCCCTTCCCTCTTGTTTCAGTTGGGGATTTGATTTTTGTTTTCGTTTATTTTTGCTGTTTTTTAGTGAGAACCTCAGCCTACCGTGTGCTTCTGGATTTTTTTGGGATTTCTTTCCTTGGAGGGTAAAGTCTCATGAATCTTTTTTTTTTTTTAACATCTTTATCGGAGTATAATTGCTTTACAATGGTGTGTTAGTTTCTGCTTTATAACAGAGTAAATCAGCTATACATTTACATATATCCCCATATCTCCTCCCTCTTGCGTCTCCCTCCCACCCTCCCTATCCCACCCCTCTGGGTGGTCACAAAGCACCGAGCTGATCCCTTTGTGCTATGTGGCTGCTTCCCACTAGCTATCGATTTTACATTTGGTAGTGTACGTAAGTCCGTGCCACTCCCTCACTTTGTCCCAGCTTACCCTTCCCCCTTCCCATGTCCTCAAGTCCATTCTCTACATCTGCGTCTTTAACCCCTCATGAATCTTTTAACACAGGATCACACACAGGACGCGGACTTTCTTTTGGAATCTGTTTTTATTAAGATGAAGCAACAAGGGGGCAGCCCAGGAAAGAATGAACTAAGAATAGAATTTAAAGCAGAAGTGTGGGGTTTTCACAGATTTCTATCAAGAGGATATATGGTTCTTTGATGCTGATAAGAATCCTTGCTTTCACTTCTCCCCTGGAAGCTAGGGAGCCAGGGAACTCAAGTAATCACAACCGAGCAGCTACTTACTGGGCTTTGAACCCCGGGGGAAATTGCTTCTGTGCCTCAGTTTCTTTATATGTAGAGTGTGTTAACATAATACATCATAATATTATGCACTTACTGCCAGACACTGCGCTTAACGTTTTACATGCACTTATTCATTCATTCAAATATTTACTGAGCACCTACTATGTGCAGGCATGCCTCTAGGCTCTGGGTATATAATAGTAAACAAAGTCCCTGTGCTTCAGGATCCTACATTCAATGAATGACCTTCTGATGTCAACATTATTGTTACCCCTATTTGACAGATAAGGAAATTGAAACTAAACGTGGTTAGGTAAAATCTTCCCCCAGGGAATTCCCTAGTGGTCCCGTGGTTAGGTCTCCGAGCTTCCACTGCAGGGGGCACGGGTTTGATCTCTGGTCAGAGAACTAAGATTCCGCATGCGGCCAAAGGAAAAAAATCTGTCCCGAGATCACACATTGTAAGCAGTTGAGCTGTGATTTAAGCTTTGTACAGCTCATCCCTGGGCTGTGCAGTGCCCCTGAAAAAGGAATTAATAGGAACAGCCTAGTGGGATGTTTCAAAGCTAAAGAATGAAAAACTGGTAAGGGCCTTAACTGCAGAGAGTCCCCTGGGAATTTGAGAAAGTGTAAATAAAGGAGCCGGGAACACTTTCACCACTTTGTGGCTTGAGGACGGAGCTAAGTTTGGCTTGGAATCTTTCCCCCTAATCTAGGGCAGGGGCGGCATGTCACTCATACAGCCATCTACTTTTGAGGGTCCCATGGACATATTTGGGAAATTCATGTGTATAAGGGATACTACCCTTTCCTCCCTTTCGTGTTTGTATGGAATCCTACAATAAGAGGAAAACACTGGTGTTTGTAGAGAACAGGTCTAGAAAGTATAATCATTGAAAGGGTGAACTTCATTAACTTCTGTCTGCTTGCTACACACACGCCTCCCACCCCACCACACACAAGTTGACTAAGGACCGTCCAGGTAAAAGGGACATTAACACAGTACCTGGCACAGAATATTAATTCAGGAAATACGTGGAAAATGAGTGATTGAAAAATTCAAACTCATAGTCACATAACAAGCAGCCAAAGCAATTACGCCAGACTCAGCACTTCCCAAAGGCTAACGGGATTTTTTCAAGCACTCAGCTCCCACTGGAAAATTCAGGGCAGGTAAACATATCCTTCAGTACTTTCTTTGAAATGCAAAGACTTGCAGATAAACGTGGAGCTCCAAGAAGTGGGAGCAGGTTGTTTGGCTGTCATTTTTCTTGGGTTCCTGAGAAGTCAGAAAAGTACAGAGGAGCCCCAGGAAGATGAAAATCACTGGGGTCGAGACTTCCCAGTCTAAAGGGCCTCACTCTGCCTGAAATAAAAATATTGACTTACACTAGTTTCTATTTTCCAAGACAAGTAAGAATTTAAGGTCAGAAGATAGGCTATTAAATTCACTAACTCCCCCAGAGAGAGAACATGATGGGTTTAAACATTAGTACCTATTAACTCAGCCATTTAAAAATACACAGGAGCCAAACTCTTCCCAACCCACCACCCAACACACACACACACACACACACACACACACACACACACACACACACACGCCCCTGTCACTGGAATCAAATCATATAAATGCAACCGACTCACTTCTCAACTGGAACCTTCCAAAAAGACATAGTGATCTGAATTTCGTATCTAACAGAGTGAGGAAGATACAGCTAAGAAAGAATGGCATTTTCAAAGCTCTCCACCTCTCAGCATGAATTATTTCTAAGTCGCCCATGGGTCTTCCTTGATTTTGTCCATCTGTCTGTTCTGGTGCCATCCATCACATTTGGAGATCTCACTGCACGTTGGATTGGCTTTGGAAGCTATTTGCCACACTGATGCAACTCTTGCGACAAAGGTTTGAAATAGACATCTCTTCTGGCCTCTTGGAGTGTCCTAGACGCTTAGGTCTCAAACTGTGGATTTTGAGCTTGGAGTAGAATTTGGGGAACGAGGGACTTGAAAAATAGTACACCAGGGGGTCCAGCATGCTGTTCACGTAGGTGAAGCTGAGGGTGACGTGGAGGGCTACGTGGACAGAGGGATCGCAGGCGCTGGTAGGCACTGTCCAGAGGAAATACAGTCTGGCTGACACGCTGGGCAGGTAGCAGGTGATGAACACAACCGCCACCACCATGATGAACCGGGTAGCCTTCTTCATCCGAGTCTGCCTGGCCAGGTGCTGCCTCCGCTTCAGACTCCAAATGATCTTGAAGGAACAGAACAAGATGATGCTGAGGGGCAGGAAGAATTCCAGCTGGAACATGACGTCGTGCCAGCCGTTGGCCGACTCCATGATGAAGCTTTCACAAGTTATGGTCTCCTCTTGCACACACAGATGGTTCTCCGTCAAAAGATACAGAGTCCCCAGGATGACCATGGTCCAAAGGGCACAGACGATGCCAACTGCAGTCCGGTTGGAGATGGCATTCACCATATGGTGGGGGTGGACCACTTTAAAATACCTGTCCACAGCCACCACCGTGAGGAAGACGATGCTCCCAGCCCTGTTCGTGGCCAGCATGAAGAGTGCCACCCGACAAGGGATGTCCTCAAAGACCCATTGCCTTTGTCTGCGGTAGTAGTCTGTCCGAAAGGGCAGGCAGATCATGAGAAGGAAGTCGGCCACAGCCAAGTTGAAAAGGTAAATAGTACTCGGCTTCCAGGTCTTCATGTGAAAGCAGAAACCACACAGGGCGATGCCGTTGCCCAGGGCGCCCAGCACAAAGGCCAGGATCAGCAGCGGCGGCATCACCTGGGAGATGGGGTCCCCCTGGATGAGGCAGCACGACCTGTTTTCCATGGTGGACAGAGGACCAGTGTTCTGTGTGTTGGGCTGTGGAGTTCCCCCCAAAACGCAGATGCTTACCTGAATGCTCCAGCTGCTGCGTTTCCAACTTCTTCACCCTGGGACACAGGTACCACATGTGTGCATGGATGCAGCCACTCCACGGAGAACAGAAACTTTGGCCAGGAAATGGGAGACTCGAGGTGGGGGTTCCTTTCTCTGGAGCCTGGGTCACAAGCTGCCTGTCTCCCTGAGAGCCGAAGCATGTAGCACCCCAGGGCTTTGAAACGCGGGTAACTTCACGCAGTTGTCATTTCTGGGAAGCAGCTGGCAGGTCCGAGGAGATTCGTGCTGGAGAGGAGTAGTTGAGTCCTGTCCCAGAATGATTTTTATTTTCAGCCTCTCTCTTAGCTGGAGAATAAGCAAAGCTGCCCAGGAGGAGTGAAAAAAACAGCTTATTTGTCCTCCCTCCCGGTGGAGAAACGCAAACATTTCCTGGAGCCGTCCTGGGTCTCTGCCTGCGCTTTCCTCCCTAACCTTTGCCTGACTGCTGTCCTCTCCCTCGTCCTGTGGGGCGCTCCCGGGGCCGTGCCAGGGAGGGGAGGTTTAGCTCTGCATCTCCTCAAGGCCACTTCCTATGCCAGACTTCAAAATCAGAAGGATCTGAGGAGGAAAAAAATCCTTAATATAGCACTTGCTGGCTGTTAGAAAAATTCTCTGAAGTGAGTCGCCATTCCTCTCCCCCACTTGCACCTCCTACCCTTTGCATTCTTCCTTGGAGCCAAGTGACCAGTTGTACCACCACCAAGACCATGAAATGGGTCTGAAGCCACCTCTCACGTCCATGTTCACGAAACAGCCTCTTTGGGAGCCAGGTCCTCCCTCTGCTGTCAGCAAAAGAGGATTTGGCTCTGAGGTTCCCAAATTCCGCTGCTCAAAAGAGCAGAGTGCCATGATCTGTATGGTTTTTTTGTTTGTTTTCTTTTTTGGCTGCACGGCATGTGGGATCTCAGCTCCCCAGCCAGGGATCAAACCCGTGCCCCCTGCGTTGGAAGCGCTGAGAATTAACCACTGGACGGCCAGGGAAGTCCCTATAAGTTTTAAATTTTAATTACGCGCTGAGCCCCTTGGTGGGGGAGAATGAGAGTTGGGGCAGTTGGTCAAGGAGCTTATCTCAAAAACGATCATTAGTAAAATTAGTCTGCTCCCAAGACCAGAGTCTTTGCTAAACTTCCCTGTCCTTTGGCTTTAGAGATGATCTGTCTGTCCTTTCAGCTTTCAGTTTAGGAAAGGGTGAGGGGAGGGCGTGCACTGAGAGGAGGAATATGCCTTCTTCCAGAACGCTGGTGAAAGCTAAATTCTTCCCCCTGGATCCTGGACTCCAAATCATCCCAACAAACTTCCCCTCTGTCTGCACCCTAGCACGGATCATTGTCACCTCCCTCCTGTTGAAACAGTTGAGTCTCCTTGCTTCTAGTCTATTTTCTGTAATTCCTCTCCCACTCTACAGTGTGATTTTTTTCTAAAGCACAGATATGATCATATCTTTTTTTTTTCCCCTTAAAACCCTTCAGTCTGCCAAGGTGATAGCTGTGTGGCCTGTGAGCCGTATCTGGTTTGAGAACCAGTTTGACTTGACCCATATGTTTTAAAAACCTAGGACTGTCATATAAAAACCTGGATTTCCAGGGACTTCCCTGGCGGTTCAGGGGTTAAGACTCCGCGGTTCCGCTGCAAGGCGCCTGGGTTCGATCCCTGGTCGGGTAACTAAGATCTCATGTGCCACACAGCATGGCTGAAAAATTAAAAAATATATTTTTTAATTAAACAAAACAAAACAAAAACACACCGGGATTTCCAGCCTCTCTTGGAAACTGGAAGATCTGGTCACACTGGGCCAACCATTCCTGCCTGGTAACAGTTTGCTGAAGCTGAGAGTAGCTGCACCCTTGAGACAAGGCGAGAATCCCCATTTTGCCACAGTCCTCACCCCTCCCTGTTACCTGGTCAGCTTCACTCATCGACACGCCTAGTCTCTGTGGGATTTTAAGTTTGTCACCTCTGCTCCAGGTTAAAGGTCAAGTTCCTTGGGTTGGTCTACAAGACCCTTCACAGATGGTTCCCAAACTAATTTTCCAGTGTCATTCTCCTGTCACTTTCCTCCTCACACCCTACCTGTGAGTCTCTGAACTTCTTACAAATAAATGTGTCCACCAAACAGCTACATTTAGCTCCCTCACCAATCCAAGAGGTCCTTGGAGATAAAGTCCATGTTCTTGACAGTAAGGGCCTAGAAGAAGGATCTGATGATTAACTCCTACTTTTACTGAGAGCACATATCCTCCACTTTCACTCTGTGGACCTTTGTGATTCTATAAGAAGATGCTAAAAAAAAAAAAAAAAAGAAGATGCTAACTGATGGAGAGGAAACTACCCTAGGCTGGAATGTCCCAAAATGAGGCTGGGTGGGTGACCCTGAGTACTACCTCAATATGGTCAGGCTGGATTTTCCAACAAATGGAAAAGATTCTTCCTTCTGGGTCAGCAGATACCATCGAGATTCTTGTAAACACTAACACAAGTGTTTCCCTTTTCCCGAATGACTAACACTTGCCTTTTTTTTCCATATCCTTTCTGTTTTGTCGAATCACCTTCCACTCCCTCTCTCTTCCTCCCTCTAGAGTTAGCAGGGGATTAAGGAAGAAAAGATAGGTTTCTCTTTCTCTGAAAGTCTACTGCTGATAATAGGGGAGGCTGTGAATGTGGAGGGTTTGTGGGAAATCTCTGTGTCTTCCCCTCAATTTAGCTGTGAACTTAAAACTGCTCTAAAAAAAAGTCTTAAATTTTCTTTAAGCCAAATTTCATTACCGTTCTTATTTTTACTTCTAGCTACCAATTACAATGCCTGATATAAAATAGAGGCTTGGGACTTCCCTGGCGGTCCAGCGGTAAAGACTCCACGCTTCCACTGCAGGGGGCGCGGGTTCGATCCCTGGTTGGGGAACTAATATCCCACATGCCATGCAGCACGGCCATAAATAAATTAATTAATTAAAAATAGAGGCTTTATTGATTAAAAAAATGCTTACTCAATGAACCTCTGAGGTACTTTATCTAGATGCTTCAGGATCCCCAAAATGAGGAAGATGTCATCTGCTGTCTGGGGCTGAGTGTTTACTAGGAGAAATAAGACAAGTGCATAAATAACAAGAAAGGAAAAGCAAATTGAATAAGCGGTTTAAGGCAATATTTTCCACAATGTGGTAGACACGCCACAGATGATACGTGAGATGATTTTAGATGATGGAGAGTAATATCCATATGGACTTTGACTTTATAGCTATGATTTTATTTTAAAATGTGTTTGAAAAAAATACAGCTGGTTTATTGGAGTTTTGTGAGTGGGGGGGGATGAGGGAGAGTTGTTAAAATTTCTAGGGGCAGAAATAGAAGGAACAGACATTCCGGAAAATGAGCAGCACAGAAAAAGTAAGGTGGAGGGGGCATCTGAGGAACATTCGAGGCGTCTGGAATTTGGAGTCTATGTTGCAGAATCATAAGGAATAAAACGGGTCACGTTGAGTGGGGCTGTTTTGCAGAGGACTTTGAATTCAGTGGCAGGGGGAACCTTTTTTTTTTTCTTCTTTTTATACAGCAGGTTCTTATGGAGGAACTTTTTTTTTAAAACTTATTTAATTAATTAATTTATTTTTGGCTGCGTTGGCTCTTTGTTGTTGCGTGTGGGCTTTTCCCTAGTTGCGGCGAGCGGGGGCTGCTCTTCCTTGTGGTGTGCGGGCTTCTCATTGCGGTGGCTTCTCTTGTTGCAGAGCACAGGCTCTAGGCACGTGAGCTTCGGTAGTTGTGTCACGCAGGCTCAGTAGTTGTGGCGCACGGGCTTAGTTGCTCCGTGGCATGTGGGATCTTCCCGGACCAGGGCTCAAACCCGTGTCCCCTGCATTAGCAGGCGGATTCTTAACCACTGCGCCACCAGGGATGCCCTGGAGGAACCATTTTTGAGTGAGTGATGTTGTAGAGGATCGGAGGCAGGAGATGGAAAAGGAACAGGCTTTTAATATGTGTCCCCCTCCGCTTCTTCTGCCTACCCTGGAGCCCCAGTACTGCCCACTGCTGTCACCTGGGAATTCTGCAGGGTCAGAGCCCATGACTTCTCTTTCTAGTGTGTTCCATGGTGAGCCATAGGGGCAATGTTATCAAGGAGTGTGGTGTCCCAGATAACTGAAGCCCTTGAGTACCAACACTTTTAAAATAAAGCTCACATCAGACACAGGGAACTGTTAGCACCATCCATCAAGGAGCTCAAGCCATAGCTTGGTTCCCTCTTCCTTGCTGGCCACATCCCCATCTACAGATCATACGCCCGAAATCTCTCTCCACACACACTACTACCACTTTTTCAAATATTTATTTATTTATTTGGCTGTTGCAGCATGTGGACTCTTAGTTGCGGCATGCATGCGGGATCTCGTTCCCCGACCAGGGATCGAACCCCGGGCCCGCTGCATTGGGAGCCCAGAGGCTTAGCCGCTGGACCACTGGGCAAGTCCCCACACTGCTACCACTTTGGCTGGTCCAAGTTGCTAGAGGAAACAACCACCTCCTTATTGGTCCTCCTGCCTCTTGTCGTGTTCCTCTTCCAACCCATCTCCCAGAACTCAAACCTGATGAAGTCACCTGCCACCCACCAACCCAGCTGAATGCTCCCACGCTTCCCTGTTGTCCTTAGCAGGGAATTCAAGACACCATAGGAACTGGCCTCAATGTCCAACAGGAGGCGTAGCAGTGTTTAGTGTCCGAAGGCTGTCTTATAGGGGCCGCTGGGGACACATTTCCCTTCCTTCCTAGTGCTAGATACCTCCTCTTTTGTCGGCTTCAGCAACTTCCACTAGAATTTTCTAAATATAATGATGGAAATGTTCTGTAATATACACGTAGCTCTTGAGCACTTGAAATTGGGGCTAATGGGCACTGAATTTTCAATATTATTTAATTTTAATTAGTTTGAATTATAAAAGCCACGTGTGGTTTGTGGCTACCATACAGGGAGCCCAGGGGATACCTCTTCCTCCAGCCCCCAAGCCTCCTGTGCTTCTCCCTCTCTAGTCTGGGTTAAACCTTTTCTCTGCCCCTATCTGCCACTCACACGCTGACCACGCAGGATTGTGACAGTTTACCTGTGTGTCTCCCCCCAGCCCCTTGTCTCCACGAAGCCTAGTGCTGGGTCTGATTCAGCTCTGCAAGCCCAGACTGTAGCCTGGCACCAAAGGGACGCACAAGAAGTATGTCTTGAGTAAACGAATGAACTAGTGGACGAATGACTCCCAACAGACCTCTGTAGTTTACTTGTTTTCCTGGCTCTGAGGAAACACAGGAAGGGCAGGTTGAAAGGACCTGCGACCACACCTGCCCGGCTGATCTGGTACGAGCTTGGAGCTCTTGGACCCCGCCGGG
The DNA here is from genome assembly GCF_003031525.2 of Neophocaena asiaeorientalis asiaeorientalis. Taxonomy (NCBI): domain Eukaryota; kingdom Metazoa; phylum Chordata; class Mammalia; order Artiodactyla; family Phocoenidae; genus Neophocaena; species Neophocaena asiaeorientalis. The sequence goes on along the minus strand of NW_020174645.1, from coordinate 5,678,793 downwards.
CCACCTCCCCCAATGCTTTGTGAGATAACATGACACCGTACGTGACAGGGGCAGGCAGTGGACATTCCCTGCGGGACCGCCCGGCAGGTGGCAAGAGCGGGGAGTGTCTGTGTGATGGCGTGTTAGGAACGCAGGCTCCTCCCGGTGTGTCTCTTTCACTCCTGCACCTCGGCCACACTCATAACACTTCCGATGTCAGGTGTGTGGGATTTATTTTTTCCCCACACCACATGATTCTCTGTGACACCAACTGGGTGTCCTACAGTTTGATTCAATTCTGACACTAACCAGAGTTAGCCCAGACCTCACAGGTTAAAGGTTCGGTCCCATGAGACTGCCCCCCACTTTGGATGCTAATTGCAAGTTGTGGGTCCCCTAGATACCTACAACTTATGTCCGACATGGCTGCAATTTGAGGTTCCCATGACACCCCTCCTCAGATTCGAGCATATGCTAGAACAGCTCACAGAACTCAGGGAAACAGTTATGTTTACCAGTTTATTATATAATGAAGGATGTGATAAAGAGACAGAAGAACAGCCAGGTGAAAGGTATGTAGGGCGAGGTCTGGAAGGGTTTTGAGTGCAGGAGCTTCTGTCCCCATGGGGCTGGGGACCTCCTGGTTCATGAATGTGTTCACCAACCCAGAAGCTCCCCAAACCTCATAGAACTGGGATTTTTGTGGAGGCTTCGTCATGTAAGCACGGTCGCTCATTAACTCCATTTCCAGCCCCTCTCCTTTCTCTGGAGAATGGGGGCTAGGGCTAAAATTCCAAGCCTCTAATCATGGCTCGGTCTTCCTGGTAACCAGCCCCCATCCAACAGTCCATTAAGAGTCACCTCATTAGGTGGGACTTCCCTGATGGTCCAGTGGTTAGGACTCTGAGCTTCCACTGCAGGGGGCTTGGGTTCGATCCCTGGTCGGGGAACTAGATGCCACATGCTTTGAGGCGTGGCAAAAAAAAAAAAAGTCACCTCATTAGAACACGAGACAATCCTATCACCCCGGAAGTTCCAAGGGATTTAGGAGTTCTGTGTCGGGAACCAGGGGCAGAGACCAACATATATATTTCTTATTACGTCATAGGTAGAAATCCAGGGCCTCTGCTTCTCCAAAACGCCTTTCCCAATCAGAGACCTAGTATGTGACTGTGTTATCTTCCCGAGGCTGCTAGAACAAATTAGCACAAGCTTCGTGGCTTAAAACAACAGAAGTGTATTCTCTCACAGTTCTGGAAACTAGAACTCTGAAATGAAGGTGTCAGTAGCGCTGTGCTCCCTCCAGAAGCTCTAGGGAAGAGTTTGTTCCTTGCCTCTTCCAGCTTCTGGGGACTGTTGGTGGTCCTCGGCTTGTGGCTACATCACTCCAATCTCTGTTTCCATGGTCACATAGCCTTCTCCTCTGTGTACCTCTTCTATGGACACTTGTCATTGGATTTAGGGCCCAGATAATCCAGAATGATCTCAGGATCACTAACTTAAATACTGCAAAGACTCTTTTTCCAAATAAGGTCATATTCACAGTTTTGGGGGGTTAGGGTGTGGACATATCTTTTTTTTTGAGGGATAACCACTCCATGCATTACAGTGACCTTCTCTTTTTCTTTTTTTTTTTGAAAGAGTCCTTATTTATTTATTTATTTATTTACTTACTTACTTACTTACTTACACTGAGCAGCCTGTGGGATCTTAGTTCCCCAACCAGGGATTGAACCCAGGCCCTCGGCAGTGGAAGCACGGAGTCCTAACCACTGGACCACCAGGAAGTCCCTACAGTGACCTCTTCAACGTCACTGTTTGAGTCTCAGAGTTCCTTTCTCTATCAAACTGTTTCAAAATGCCCTCACTGGAAGGGAGGAGGAACTACTGACTGAATTTATGGTGTAAATGATTTATCACATTTTTCGTTTTGTTTCCTGCTACAGCCCAGGAGAAAGCTAGGGGCCTGAACGTTAAGGAGAGAGCTGGGGATTGCTTCACAGGGTGATCAGGAGAGAAGTTACCCTGACCTGATACAAGCTGACAAGGAAGTTCCTCACCATTTCAAAATGAGTCTTAAAAATTGCAAACAATGTATTTTTTCCCCCCTAGGTATAAAGTGTAAGAAAAATTGAAAAAAGAGGGGGGAACTATAGATTCAAAGAGATTTAAGAGATATAGGGAGTTCCCTAGTGGTCCAGTGGTTAGAATTCTGTGCTTTCACTGCTGTGGCCCCGGGTTCGATCCCTGGTCAGGGAACTAAGACCCAGCATGCCATGCAGCATGGCCAAAAAAAAAAAACTAGATATATTAACCAATTGTTTGTACTCTCAACTCCAACTGTTAAAAAGTATGAGACATTAGGGGAAATCTGAACAAGGACTGGCTAATTAAGGATAGATAGTAAGGGATTCTTGCTAATTATCGTAGGTGTAATAATAACGGGGTATTTTGGTTATGTTTAAAGAAAGAGTTCTTATCTTTTGGAAATAAATACTGAAATATGTGTAGATGAAATTACATGGTATTTGGGATGTGATTCAAAGGAGTCCAACAGGGGCTTCCCTGGTGGCACAGTGGTTGGGAGTCCGCCTGCCGATGCAGGGAACATGGGTTCATGCCCCGGTCTGGGAAGATCCCACATGCCGCGGAGCGGCTGGGCCCATGAGCCATGGCCGCTGAGCCTGTGCGTCCGGAGTGGAGTCCAACAGGAGAGGGGAAGAGACATAGAAAAACAGAAGTTATGAGTTTTTGATTGTTGTGGCTGGATTATGGGAACAGGGATATTCATTGTCCTATTCTCCCTGTGTTTGTATATATTTTCCATTATAAAAAGTTAAATAAAGTTGAAAGCAACTTAAATCTTTATCGGTGGGGAATGAGATAAATTATGGTGTCTCCATTCAATAAAATTCCGTGTACTTCTTAAAAAGGATAGTAGCATTCACTTGTACAACACTACCTTTGGATCAGGCCCCCACCAAAACACAAAAAATGCACTGGAGTTTGTGTTGAATAATCCCATTTTTGGAAGCTAAAAAAATAATGTATGCACTGTTGTGCATTGCTAGGTGGAAATGTAAAATGGCTCAGCCGCTGTGGGAAACAGTTTGGCAGCTCCTCAAAAAGCTAAACATGGAATTGCCATATGAACCAGCAATTCCACTCCCAGGTATAGACCCAAAAGAATTGAAAATAGGACTCAAGCAAATACTTGTACACAAATGCTCAGAGCAGCACTAGTCACCATAGCTAAAAGGTGGTGTGATTGTTTTTTATGTGTCATCACGGCTGGGCCACGGTGCCCAGATATATGTGGTCAAACATTATGCTGGATGTTTTTCTGAAGGTGTCTATTGGAAGAGATTAACATTTTTTAAACATCTTTATTGGAGTATAATTGCTTTACAATGGTGTGTTAGTTTTCTGCTTTATAACAAAGTGAATCAGCTATACATATACATATATCCCCATATCTCCTTCCTCTTGCGTCTCCCTCCCACCCCTCCAGGTGGTCACAAAGCACTGAGCTGATCTCCCTGTGCTGTGCGGCTGCTTCCCACTAGCTAGCTATTTTACATTGAGATTAACATTTAAATTGGTGGACTTTTAGTAAAGCAGAGTGCCCTCTATAATGTGGGTGGGCCTCTTCCTGTAAGCTGAAAGCTTTACTAGAACAAAGACTGACCTCCCCCAAGCAAGAAGGAATTCTGCCTGCAGGTGACCTTTGGACTTGACCTCAACATTGGCTCTTCCCTGGGTCTCCAGCCTGCCCGTCTACCCTGCCGACTTACCAGTCTTCATGGTTGCATAAGCCAATTCCTTAAAATTAATCTCTCTCTGTATATATATACACCCTATTGGCTCTGTTTCTCTGAAGAACCCTGAATAATACAGGTAGAAACAATTCAAGTGTTCATCAACACATGAACAGATAAACAAATTGTGGTATCAACACACAGTGAAGTATTATTATTCCATCATAAAAAGGAATGAAGTTCTGATTCATGTTACAGAGTCCATGAACCTCAAAAACATTCTAAATGAAAGAAGCCAGACATAAGAGGTAATGTATTATTCCATTTATATGAAACATTCAGAATATATAAATCATAGAGACAGAAAGTGGATTAGTATTTTCCAAAGACTGGAGATAGGGGAGAATAGGCAATGACTGCTTAATGGGTACAGGGTTTGTTTTGGGGGTGAAAAAATGTTGGAACTAGATAGAAGTGGTGTTTGAACAACAATGTATTATGCCACTGAATTGTACTTTTTTTTTGGCCACGCTGTGTGGCATGGGGGATCTTAGTACCCTGACCAGGGATCGAACCCGTGCCCCTTGCAGTGGAAGTGTGGAGTCTTCACCACTGGACCGCCATGGAATCCCTGAATTGTACGCTTTAAATGGTTACTTTATGTGAACTACAACTCAGTAAAAAACATGTATATGCATTTTAGAAATCTGGAAGATAAGAATATGTGCCGTGGAGTTAGGCTGCCTGGGTTTAAAGTTAATTCTTTCACTTATTGGCTGCAACATCTTTAGGCAAGCTACTTTCCTCTTTAAGTTTCAATTTCCTCACGTGTCAAATGGAAATGATATTACCCATGTTATTCTAATATGAAGGCAAAATTGTAATAGGGAAGCACTTCTGCATTCTATCACACGTTAATCACTAAAGGGATTTTGCCTATAAATTTAAATTATGCATAATGGCTCATCTCTGGGAAGCCTGCCTCCTATGTAATGAGTGTTAAGCTAAAACACATTGGTTTAAGATGTAGAGAACAAACGTATGGATGCCAAGGGGGGAAATTGGCGGGGTGGTGGTGGGATGAACTGGGAGATTGGGATTGACATATATCCGTTAATATGTATAAAATGGTTAACTAATAAGAAAAAAATAAAATAAAATAAAATACATTGGTTTAGCTCACAGGAAACCTCCTGACCAGGCTCACCTATGAATGGCTGCAGGAAGAAAGAAATTAACACATCCCCTCCCAAGTCTGACCGGAACCAGGACTTTACTCCCTCCGCTTTTAGTATAACAGAAGCATGAATTCTAACTCAGGGAAGCTGGTTCCTTGGGACTTTAGTCCACCATCTTCTCGATCTGCTGGCTTTCCAAATAAAGTCGCTATTCTCTGCCCCAACAATTCATCTCTCAATTTATTGGCCTGTTGTGCAGTGAGCAGTACAAGCTTGAACTGAGTAACAAAAATGAGTTAATCTATGTAAAGTGTTTAGAGCAGTATACAACAGAGTAAATGCTATATATGTTTTAGTTAATATTCCTATTAATATCATTATATGTACCAAACTGTTAATAGCACTCTGGAGATGGGGAAATTTTGGTTTTTTACTGTACACACTATGAATGTTTTGTAATATTTTTGTGATAAAAGAGAGGTACACTTAAATGTATTGTAATATAACTCTCAGAATTTCAGGGGGCTGGGACTTCCCTGGTGGTACAATGGTTAAGACTCCAAGTTCCCGGGAAGACATATGGGAACATATGTATATGTATAGCTGATTCACTTTGTTATAGAGCAGAAACTAACACACCATTGTAAAGCAATTATACCCCAATAAAGATGTTTAAAAAAAAAAAAAAAAAGACTCCAAGTTCCCAGGAAGACATATGGGAACATATGTATATGTATAGCTGATTCACTTTGTTATAGAGCAGAAACTAACACACCATTGTAAAGCAATTATACCCCAATAAAGATGTTTAAAAAAAAAAAAAAAAAGACTCCAAGTTCCCAATGCAGGGGGCCCGGGGTCGATCCCTGGTCAGGGAACTAGATCCTACATGCATGCCGCAACTAAGGAGCCTGCCTGCTGCAAATAAAACCCGGTGCAACCAAATAAATAAATATTGAAAAAAAAAAGAATGTCAGGGGGCTTTGCGCCCCTTATACGAGGGCTAAACAAAGACGGGTTTCACTGTAAACCTGATCAAGTTCCCGCCCCATCATGATCAAATTGTATCATCTTTGTAAATTAATCCTCCTCTATATTGAATATTTATGGGCCTATTGTGGCAGAACTTGTGTCCCTTGTTAGTCCTCTGTAGCAGGAAGGGCAGGAAGGGCAAATGACCTTATGAAACATGAAATTTTTGGAGAAGCATAACAGGTTGCTTTTCATTAACCTCTGTCATGTCTGCTCCTTCCCTATCATCTCAGTCCCCCCATCCTTCTTCCTTTGAGCAGGGCTTCTGGGATCAAGAGCTTGGATGATGGGGTAGTTCTATGCTGTTTGGGTCTTCCCAGCATCTACGTGCCCTCCTTTTGGCATTGGCACCCGGATTTCCTTTGCTGACTGATCCATCCCCGAGGTTTGACCATCTCTGAGGTTTGGGAGGATCTGGCTCTAGGAATGGACATCTGGCAGATCAGATCGTTTCATCCCTGTGGCCACTGTGACTGGGTCAGGTGGGCACAGGACTCAAGGGACTGATGACTCCATTTGGGTTGCTCTAACAAAATACCATGGACTGGGTGGCTTATAAACAACAGGTTATTTCTGTGATCATTTCTCACAGTTCTGGAGGCTGGGACATCCAAGATCAAGGTGCCAGCAGAATCACTAGTGAATGGCCACTTCCTGTTGTCTGCTCTCTGCGTCCTCACATGGCGGAAGGGAAGGGAGCTCTCCAGAGTCTCTTTTGTTTTATTTTATCTGAGGCATCAGTGGTTTAATGGATGGGGGAGCTTACATGTCTGAAGCAAGTTCCTGGAGCGATGCCCCACCACGTGCAGCGCATGGCAGGCAGGACTTGGTGGCAGTCTTCACTCTCAAGGGGAAGGGGAGATGACAAATTATAGGGGAATTGACGTCAGGTGGGCTCATTTGCTACCAGGGAAACCAGTGGAGGGGTACGCCCTTCACTGGCCCTTTGATAAGCTGTCACTATCTGGGACCTGGGGCAAGTACCTAGGAAGGTCAGTCATGTGAGTAGGGTGTAGGTAAAGCAGGCCCTTGTCAGGGTCTCTTTTATAAGGACACTAATCCCATCATGAAGGCACCACCTTCATGACCTAATCAGCTTCCAAGGGCCCCACCTCTTAATACTATCATACTGGGAATTAGGATTTCAACGTACAGTTTTGGGGGGACACAAACATTTGATCTATGGCAGATGCCAACCTGAGTTGTTTGCTAGAACCACTGGAAAAGATCATCTTCCTTCTGGGATTGCTAAACTAGTAGTAAATTTGGGAAGTATTTGGAGAGTATGACAAAAGCGTAGGGAAGAAGATAAAACATGAAAAGAGATAGTTTCTTTTTTAAAGACTTTTTTTTTTAATTTTTGGCCCCGCTGCACAGCATGTGGGGTCATAGTTTCCCGACCAGGGTTCGAACCTGTGCCCCCTGAATTGGAAGTGCAGGGTCCTAATCGCTGGACTGCCAGGGAAGTCCCCTAAAAAACTTTTAAATCTGAAATAATTTCAAACTTACAGAAAAGCTACAAGAATAGTACAAAGTAACTCCCCTACGTGTACCCAGAATTATCAAGCATAAGTACTTTTCACTTTTGCTTTATAATTTTCTGAGAGAAGTAGATTAAAAAAAAAATTATATTGAAGTATAGTTGATTTACAATGTCATGTTAATTTCTGCTGTACAACAAAGTGACTCAGTTATACATACATATATTATTTTTCATATTATTTTCCATTCTGGTTTATCACAGGATATCGAGTATTGTTCCCTGTGCTATAGAGTAGGACCTTGTTGTTTATCCATCCTATATATGCTAGTTTGCATCTGCTAATCCCAGGCTCCCAATCATTTGAGAGAGGTAGATTCTTTTTTTTTTTAAAATAAATTTACTTATTTATTTATTTATGGCTGTGTTGGGTGTTTGTTGCTGCATGCAGGCTTTCCTCTAGTTGCAGCGAGCGGGGGCTACTCTTCGTTGCGGTGCGCGGGCTTCTTATTGCGGTGGCTTCTCTTGTTGCAGAGCACAGGCTCTAGGCATGCAGGCTTCAGTAGTTGTGGCATGCGGACTCAGTAGTTGTGGCTCGCGGGCTCTAGAGCGCAGGCTCAGTAGTTGTGGTGCACGGGCTTAGCTGCTCTGCGGCATGTGGGATCTTCTCGGGTCAGGACTCGAACCCGTGTCCCCTGCATTGGCAGGCGCATTCTTAACCACTGCGCCACCAGGGAAGTCCCTGAGAGACGTAGATTCTTGAGTATGTTATTTTATCTCTAGAATCCAGCTATTCCTGAAACTGCAATCCAATCCTGGATTCTTAAAATGTTTTCATTAAAAAAAATTTTTTTTTCTGTATATCTCTGTCTCTCTGCACTGAGAGCAGCTCTCCTGCCACAGCTCTTCATCCCCTGAAAATGTACATTTGCACGTTTGTCTCCACCTCCTTCTAGGTCAGGAGAACCTCTAAGCTACTGAGCCCATCGCTGTCCGCAGTGGTGCTGAAATGAACAGAGACGCTGACAGATGAGAGCCTCAGCAGCTTGGCATCCCCATGTCCCCTGACTTCGCTTACTCTTAGCAGCAGCTTCCAAAACAGTGCCCCCCAGCTTTCTTTTTTAACTTTTTATTTTATGTTGGAGCATAGTTGATTAACAATGTTGTGTTAGTTTCAGGTGTATGGCAAAGTGATTCTGTTATTCTTTTTTTTTTTTTTTTTGCAAAGATGGTACAAGAATCCCCACTTACTCTTTTATTTATTTTGATTTTTGGCTGCACGGCACGGCACGTGGGATCTCAGTTCCCTGACCAGGGATTGAACCCGTGACCCCTACAGTGGAAGCATAGAGTCTTAACCACTGGACCGCCAGGGAAGTCCCCGATTCAGTTATACATATACATTGCAGTGCCATTTCAAGGGACATCAACACAGCAGCCAAGTTCGTTGGACCTGAGGCTGTCACAGTAGGTGGCTGGCTCTGGGGCTGGAATCAGGACTGTGTTTGGGAGCCTCATCATTGGTTATGCCAGGAACTCTTCTTTGAAGCAACAGCTCTTCTACACCATTCTGGCCTTTGCCCTCTCAGAGGCGATGGGGACCTTTTGCCTGATGGTGGCCTTTCTCATCCTTTTTACCTTGTGAAGGAGCTGTCTCCACCTCTTATAGTGCTTTCTCCTGTGTTTCTCTGCCCTGTATGTTCCTTTTCCTATACCTCCCCAGGCAGCCTAGGGAAACTGGTTGGCTCAGGGTTTGACAAACAAATAGAGAACACAGAGAAAAGACAAATACTGTATTAATTTAAACATATGTTTTTTTTCTAAACCAGTTTAAACATCAAAGATCCAAGCAAAAGGTACCATCTTGCTCTTGAGAAAATAATTCTCAAAGGCTATCCATCCTTCAAGAGAAAAGGGTGACAAATACAAACTCTCTTTTCAGAAAAGAATAAATGTTTTCAATTTAGACCAGAGCTAACAGATGAAAAATGTATTAGTTTTGAAGATAGTTCATGTAGCTTGGGAATAAACTGAGCCCAGTTCACTGGTCAGTTCTCATCCATGTGTGTCTCGATCCACTGGTGTGTTGAAATCAGTTTCTATTTCTTATTTATTTACTTTTTTTGGCCACACCACACAACTTGTGGGATCTTGGTTCCCCGACCAGGGATTGAACCCATGCCCCCTGCAGTGAAAGCGAGGAGTCCTAACCATTGGACCACCAGGGAATTCCCTGAATCCAGTTTCATGTATGGCATGTGTCTGGTAATTTATTGCTAGTATGGAAATATTAGAGTTTAAAGTTTTATTTACATAAGCAGATGAGACAGATTGAAGGTTAGCCCTGTGTTTCCCTTTGGACTGGGCCTTGTTCTAAGAGCTCCAAAATGCCTTCTTGAGGGGGAAAGAAAGGAATCAAACAACAACCCATTTAATCTACCATAGTCCATGGCCACCTACCTTACGTGTGTATTGTAATTAGTTGCGGAAATCACAAATTATTATAATGATTTACATCCTTGCAGTCATTTGGAGATGTCATCAAAATGTAGATTTGTTTATGAGATTGTGCTCTGCAAGGGCATAAAATCCATTGGGCATATCACAGTGGGGGGAAAATGTTAGGAAACATTGGGTAGAATAGGTCTTAACAAACCCCTGTAAGGGCTGCACTAGCCCTAACCCTATGTGTCCATCAGAACTAATGTGAAAATGACATTCCAGTTCAAACCGGCCTGAGCAAAAATGGGAATGTGTTGACTTTTATCCAGAAAAGTTGAGGGTTAAGGCTGACCTCAGATGTGGCTGGAATCAGGGGTCAAACATTCTCTATCTCTCAAATCTACTCTCCATATTGACTTTATTCGCAAACCACAGCGGCGTGGGACTTCCCTGGTGGTCCAGTGGTTAAGACGCTGTGCTCCCAACGCAGGGGGCCTGGGTTCGATCCATGACCAGAGAACTAAGACCCGATGCAGCCAAATAAATAAATAACTAAGTAAACAAACAAACAAAAAACTCCATATGGTGGCAAGATCGCTGCCAGCAGCTCTAGTGTGAATCCTCTGAGACTCAAGTCCAGTGGGAAAGAGAGAACCTCTTTTCTAGAAGCTCCTTCAAAAGTGTGCTGGGATTCACTCTGATCTACCCTTGAATCAATTAATCGCTGTTACCAGCAGGCCACCATGTGCTGATTGCCTTAGACCTGGGTCACAGGCTCCACCTCTGAATGGGGGGCTTGTGACGGTTCGATCGACCACATGGGTCGAGTGTGGGGAGGAGATGAACACTTCCAAGCCAAGATGGACCTTTTACAGAGAGGAGATGCTGGAAAGACAGTCAACAAATACCCACTCTGCCCCAAGTGACCATCTTGAAAATGCCCAGAAAGAACCAGATGAAAGAAAATGTCCGGCTAAGGTCCAAGCCAGCCCCAAGAGTGAAAAAATAAAACCCATGATTTCCTGAGAAAATAGATGATGTTATGACAAAGCATCAGGTGTGTTAAGAAGTCACTTCCCATTCAGGGAGCCCAGGGCAAACGCTTTCATTCTCTTTGACAGAAGTCTTCTTGAGGCAGGAGATAGATGGGCCCCAGGTTAGACATTTACAACTGGCCTCTTCCCCCTTACTTTTTTCATGAGGCAGAAAAAAGTGGGCTTCAGGCCGGATACTTACAACTAGACTTCTGTTTGCATTTCCTGAGACAATTTAGCCAGGGGGGACAACACAAGATGATTGGTGAGAAGGAAGACAAAAGACCCGTAAAACTGCCCCTTTATAAAGGATTTAAACTTCCCCAAAGCGCCTCTCTGAGTTCGCCTGTGCATCTGTCTTTCCGTGTGTGTACTTTGCTTTTCCAATAAACTTCTGACTTTTCTCTTTCCCTTCTGCCTCCTTGCCTGAATTCATTCTTGACAAGGCAGGCGAGAACTAGGGATCCAGGTCCTAGCTGCTGGCCCCTGTGGTCTAGTGGTTAGGACCCCCGGCCCAGGAACTAAGATCTTGCTTCCAGCTACTGCTCGCTGTTGCTTGACGCAAGCTGCTACTTACTGCTGTGTGCGCCCAAAATCATTCTCAGAAAGTGAGTGACAAAATGCTCCTTTCTCTATGCTTCATCTGAATGACAGGTCTCACATCACTTCCCCATTGTCTCTTAGCCAGGTCTCAACCTTTATCTCCTTCCTTCACACATGCTTTGCTTGACTATGGGTTCCCCTCTTGTGTTAAAGGAAATGATACCAACCAGGGTTCTTGGCCTTCCCCAATCAATAGAAATTGATCAGAGGCCACACAAGAAATTCAGGCAAGTCTTTACTGGGGCTCCTGCAGCAGGGGGAAGCGGGAACAATTAAGTTTCCCTTGTTTTCTCACTCCCGGAGTGGAAGATGAGCTTGTTTCTTATATGGGGTGAGAGTAGGGGTGTGTCCAGGGGTCTGGCTGGAGGGGTGGTTGAGGTTTTTTGCCCACCCCTGAGGTGGTGCTGAGGGCAGGGGGCATGTGCAGTGCCCTGCTTTTGCTCCCAGACACCCTGTTTCTGCTCCCAGATCTTCAGAAGTGGCAGTTGGGACTTTTTTTGGTCTTTTTGTATCTTTTGTCCAGAATTTGCCCCAACTGTGCATACATCCAGTTATTTTTTAGTCCCTTATAGTTTCTTCTTCTTTTTTTTAATGAGCACATTTTTTTAGAGAGCTTGTTTTATTTATTTATTTTAAAATGTTTATTTATTTATTTGGCTGCATTGGGTCTAAGTTGCTGTGTGCATACTTTCTCTAGTTGTGGCGAGCGGGGGCTACTCTTTGTTGCGGTGCGTGGGCTTCTCATTGCGGTGGCTTCTCTTGTCGTGGAGCACGGGCTCTAGTTGCTCCACGGCATGTGGGATCTTCCCAGACCAGGGCTCGAGCCCATGTCCCCTGCATTGGCAGGCAGATTCTTAACCACTGCGCCACCAAGGAAGTCCCTCCCTTATAGTTTCTTCCGTATTTTGTTGCTGGAGGAGAGGTTTGTCCAGGTGCAAGCATTGCAGCACTGCAGCAAAGAGTCCCAGGTCCCAGGCCTGTCTCCGAAATACCTGGCTTCCTGATAGTATCATTTAGGAATGCATTGTGTAGTATTGATATAATAGAAAACCCTAGTGTATTAGTTTAAACAGTCTGGGGGTGGGGAGGGCAGGGGTAGGGATGGGGAGTGTTTGTCTTTCACAGTAGGAAGCTCTGGAAGGAGGACAGTCAAGAGCTGATACGGTCAGTCAACAATGCTCTCCAGAACACAGGCTATTTATGTTTCTAGTCCAAGGTTCTTAGCATATGCACCTGCATTCTCACCTTGCAAGGTGGTTGTAATCCATCCTCATGGGTGCAAGATGGCTTATGTTCATGTTTCAGTTGGAAAGAAGACAGAAAAGTCAAGGGTTTTTTTGTTTTGTTTTCTTTTGTTTTAAAATGAGGCCTTGCCTTTTTATTTGAGAAGAGTTAAGTGATTTTTTTTTTTTTTTTTTAAATAGGGAATTCCCTGGCAGTCCAGCGGTCAGGACTTGCACTTTCATTGGGGGCCTGGGTACAATCCCTGGTTGGGGAGCTAAGATCCTGTAAGCTGCGTGGCGTGGAAAAAAAAAAAAAAGCATGACTCTAATCCAATTATAAATAAACGTGTCAAATGCTTTATTTCACTTCTTAATTAATAAGGGAATTAGTAGATGTGAAAACCAATTCAAAGGAGAATTTTAAAAAACATACACACAGGGGCTTCCCTGGTGGCGCGGTGGTTGAGAGTCTACCTGCCGATGCAGGTGGACATGGGTTCGTGCCCCGGTCCGGGAAGATCCCACATGCCGTGGAGCGTCTGGGCCCGTGAGCCATGGCTGCTGAGCCTGCGCGTCTGGAGCCTGTGCTCCGCAACGGGAGAGGCCACAACAGTGAGACGTCCGCGTACCGCAAAAAAAGAAAAAACAAACCCCCCCCCACACACACACATAGGCAGTCATATACACATACATAAGCAATCAGAAATGTTGAAATGGGGACTTCCATGGTGGTGCAGTGGTTAAGAATCCACCTGCCAATGCAGGGGACATGGGTTCATAGTCCTGGTCCGGGAGGATCCCACATGCAGTGGAGTAACTAAGACCATGCACCACAACTACTGAGCCTGCGCTCTAGAGGCCGCGAGCCTAGAGCCCATGCTCTGCAGCAAGAGGAGCCACCACAATGAGAAGAAGCCTGCGCATCGCAACGAAGACCCAACGCAGCCATAAATAAATAAATATATTTTTAAAAGAGAAATGCTGAAATGAATTTACAAGTAGATGGAAAACTAGTCAACAGAGAAATAATCAGTTACAGCTCCACCAGACACAAGTCATTTGCATCTCTATGGACAAGAGCAAACTGCATTACTATCGGTTTTCTACAACTTACAAAATTGTAAAATAGCTCAAAGACAATGAAAGATAACACTAAACAGAATGATAAATAGGACACCCAGTATTCTTTTTTGTCCATTTAAAAATCTTTCACAGTGTTTCTCTAGAGAAGGGATGCCCTATCTCAGCATCCACCTACATCTCATTGACCAGAACTGCATCACATAGCCTCCTTCACTGCATGCGAGGTTGGGAAATCAAGTATCTTTAGCTGGACACACTGCTATCTCAAGCAAAACAGGATTCTTTTAGTAAGGAAGTCTGCCTCACCTATACACCCACTTGATGTGTTAAGGGCACTAGTTTTTTTTGGCTGCGTTGGGTTTTTCTTGCTGTGCGCAAGCTTTCTCTAGTTACGGCGAGCGGGGGCTACTCTTTGTTGCAGTGCGCGGGCTTCTCATTGCCGTGGCTTCTCTTGTCACAGAGCACAGGCTCTAAGTGTGCGGGCTTCAGTAGTTGTGGCGCGTGGGCTCTAGAGCACAGGCTCATTAGTTGTGGCACACTGGCTTAGTTGCTCTGCAGCATGTGAGAACTTCCCGGACCAGGGCTCGAACCTGTGTCCCCTGCATTGGCAGGCGGATTCTTAACCACTGCATCACCAGGGAAGTCCCTAGGGCAGTAGATTTTAAAATAATTTTTAGCACATGGATGAGGATGGCTGGAGTAAACATCTGTTGGTTTTGATACTTCAGCATCATTCCCTCTTCTGGTTATAGTGCCTCAAATTTCCTTTGGGATGTACCCCATCTCCACTCTCCAAACCCAGCTCCAAAAATGGACACAACTCAGGGCTTGTCTAGTTATGGTGATTGATTTAGGAATGGACACGATTGGAAACAAGCCAATCAGATTCAACTTTTGGACTTTCATTGGAACAAAACTGTAACTTACTCTAGAAAAATAGTAATACTTAAGCCTGAAAGGTCTTTAGTCAATTTCCTGACAGTCCTAGGTCCTCAACTGGATTCCTGTATTCTTTGCAATAATTCCACTGCCTCTCTGCGTCTGTGGCTTCCTGATGAGAAACCACTGTTATGTTTATTTAATGGGTCGTTCCTCCTTTTAGTACCTGGTTGCTGACAGGTTGGGACGTGTGCGCTAGCGTGACCTGGAAGTGTAGCTCTGGGTTTGAATGCCAGCAATGTCAGGCAGAGAAAACAGAGAAAACAGAACCCCATCTAAGTATTTAAAGCAGAGGAGAATTTCATTCAGGGGATTGGTAACACAGGGAATGGAACTGTTGAAAAGCTAAACAGAGGTGGTGAGGCAACTCGGAGATTAGCAGTAGCAAGAAGCCATCAGTCACCACTGGTAGGCTGGAGACTAGATCCAGGGAGGGCACTATGTTACAGGAGCCCAGGGGCTGGGATCCCTAAACAATGCAGGGGGACAACCAGCAAGCTACTGCCAGAGAGGCTGCTCAAAGGGGTGGGGGTGGTCTCACTGCTGTTTCCAATTGGCTTAACCTAGATGGAAGCTCAGGAACAGGAAAGCCTGGGCATTCACTCACAGGGATCACCACCCCCTTCCGTACAAAGCGGGGCAGGAAAAGGGTGAGGAAAAGAAGTGAGGGCACTGGGTCTACTCCACAGGGCTGGCCACTCATCCATATTTCATCACATCTAAGATGCCGTTGGTTGTAAGATGCAGCATTATTCTATGCATCACTAAGAGAGAAAAATGCTGCCAAATTAAACTGTGCCCGATGCTAAGACTCCATCCACTGCAAAGCATCTTGATATTGTGACAGGGAAGAGCCAAATCTGACTACGTGTTGGACCTGTTTCTTTTACTTTAACCTTTGCTTTCCGCTGCTTTTGTTCACTAAAAGGATACTGTCTATACACAATGGGCTGCCTCAGGGAACCCTGCCCCTTTGCATGAATGTTAAACCAAAGAGCCTTTGTTCAGGGAAATATCCGGCCGGTCCACCTGTGGATGGCTGCAAAGAAAGAAGAAATGAACACGTTCCCTCCTCAGGCTGGCCATTCCGGGGGACATTTGCAAATCTTATGGCCTTTTCACTTTACTTCCTCATCTCCTCCACCCTCTCTGTTCTATAAAATAAACTGGCATCCAAACCCCGATAAGACAGTTATTTTGAGACAGTAGTCTGCTGTCTTCTCGGGTCTGCCGGCTTTCGGAATAAAGTCGTATTCCCTGCCTCAACACCTCGTCTCCGATTTATTGGCTTTTCGTGTGGCGAGCGGAGCGCGCTTGGACTCAGTGACAATATGAGAGATGTGAAAATGTGAAAAATGTGTGTCTTAAGATCAATAACATGCTATTAGCTGTGCGATCTTAAGAACAGGTGAACTTAATTCATCCCATCTTTGAGCCTCCATTTTACCATCCACCTGGGAATTACAGACAATCCTTACTTCATAGGGATTTTGTAACTAAGACCGGTAAGTTCAGTGAGATTGGGGGTTTTGTCTCTTGTTCGCTGTATTCCCCAGTGCCTAGCACAGTGCGTGGCACATAGTAAGAACCCAAGAAAGTTTTGTGAAATGAATCCACCTGGACTCTATCCCCAAATGAGCAGGTTCTTGACACATAGTGGGAGGTGAGTATCAATAAATGGAAGATATTATTACTGGAATCAGATAGGCTCTGGAAGATCTTCTTTCACGAATGTCGTTTAGAATTGACTCTCTTTTGTGAGAGGGGGGAAATCCCCTCTTTTACTTAAGAAAGATGTTGACTTAAAAAAATGCACGACGTGAGAGTTGCGAATTAAGTTTTATTTGAGGCAAAATGAGGACTTTAGTCCGGGAGACAGCGTTTCAGAGAGCTCTGAGAAACTGCTCGAGAAGGTAAGGGGGGGAGCCAGGTTATACAGAAGTTTTGCAACAAAGGGCAGGTAGTCTGAACATCAAAAGATTATTGTTAATTAAAGAAAACCAGATGTGTCAAGTTTAGGAATTTAGCACTTTTCTCTGTATGGGAAGATGCAAGAGTCTGGGCTCACTGAAATCATTCCTTTGATATGCACCTCAGCTATCTGGGGCCAGTATCCTGTGTTTTCACAACCTGAGTTTCCTCAGGGCGCACCTAGGGAGTGGCTGCAGTTTGATGGCCGCTAGACAGCAGGTAGGCAGGTGTTCTTTTGCTTCCTGAGTTCCCTCTGGGTTCACCAGCTCACCGTCTGGTGGTGGCTGCAATCGCTGATGACTGTGACAGCCTTTCTTTACTGATGTGACAGGCAATATTCCATTTATCATCAGGTTTTCACCCATGGTGTGTCTTAGTTTTGCTTCCATTTAGTTGTTTCATTTTGGGAAAAACCCTTCATATCCATCCTCAGCCTGAGTCCCATTTGTGAAATGGGAATAACACTACAACACTTGTAGAGCTATGAGAGTTAGGGAAACGGTGACCAAAAAGAGCTTTGTAGGTGGTGGAGTTTGTTCTTTTCTATTTTGCTTTATCCTCCACTCATATCTGCCTCATTCCCCTCCTTCCTTTGCAAACTTCTCTGCCACCACCACTACCACCCTTAAATTTCCTGCTCAAAACTGCACACGAAGCCATCCGGCATAATCTGCGCCGGAGACTGTGGCCTCTTCTCTTTAGTCTTTGATAAATGGAATATTTAAACAAAGGCTGTCACAGTCATCAGCGATTGCAGCCACCACCAGACGGTGAGCTGGTGAACCCAGAGGGAACTCAGGAAGCAAAAGAACACCTGCCTACCTGCTGTCTAGCGGCCATCAGACTGCAGCCACTCCCTAGGTGCGCCCTGAGGAAACTCAGGATGTGAAAACACAGGATACTGGCCCCAGATAGCTGAGGTGCATATCAAAGGAATGATTTCAGTGAGCCCAGACTCTTGCATCTTCCCATACAGAGAAAAGCACTAAATTCCTAAACTTGACACATCTGGTTTTCTTTAATTAACAATAACCTTCTGATGTTCAGACTACCTGCCCTTGGTTGTAAAACTCCTATATATGCTGGCTTGCCCCCTTTCCTCCTTGCAGCAGTTCTCTCAGGGTTACTTGAGATGATGCCTCCCGGGCTTGAAGTCCTAAAAATTCCTGCCGAATAAAACATAAATCTCAACTTTTAGGTTGTGCATAGTTTTTTAGTCAACACTCACATGGAGAGATTAATTCCAATTTACAACACATGTAAAGATCTATAAACACTAGGAAGCTGTGAAAACAGTTGTTAGGGTGGTGAGGCTGTGGGGCGATGAGAAAAATGTAAATTGCGTTGATATTGTCTTTTTAAAAAGAATTCCGCCAATGTAGGGTACTGTGTTGAAATGAAACCAAACGCCTTTTCCAGCTGCAATCTCCCCGTGAAGGAAAGACTTATCCAATAGGCTGGAGGTTAGTCAAGTCTCCAGGATGCACCCCAGACCGCGGGGGCCACGTTCTCCGAGTCAAAATAATGAGTCACCGCTGATTTAGATGCATGTCTCCGCTCTCTAAACAGCGTCCCCTTCCGGGCGCCGACCACGGACCACCCATTCTCTCCCGTAGGTAACTAGCACCGCCTACTGGCTGTCAGCCTCTAGGCTGCTTGGCTCCGCCCCTGAGCGGAACGCGCATGCTCCCCAATTCTTCTCCGCCCCCGCCTTGCTTCTCGCGACAGCCGCTCCGCGGAGACTGAATCTCGCGATAAAGGTTTATTATCTCGCGGGACCGCGGCTGGCAGACGGGCTCTTGGGCGGCTCTGGCCGGGAAGAGGAGTCGCATGTGTCGTTTCAGCTGGCGGTAGTGGCGGGCGCGGAGGCGGCGGAGGCTGTGCGACCGCCTGGGTAATGACCCCTCGTGCCTCTCACGCTTCCGGGAAGCTCGTAGAGAGCGTGGGGGAAGCTGAGGTGCTCCCCGGCGGAAGGGGGCCGGGCCGGGCGTCTCCACACCCCCGCCCACATGGGCCGCTCTGGTGTCCCCGGGGTTGCCCCTTCGCCTCAGGTCGCGCCCTCACACCTGGTCGCCCTAGTCGTCGCCTCAGTGCTCTTACATTCTGCCCCTTCCTGGTTCTTTTGCCTGCATTTTCTCTCCTCAGACTCTGGTCTCCCCGCCTCCTCCCACTCCCCTTCCCTTCCGTGACTCTAACGCGTCCCTCCCTTGGACTCTAGCCCACCCCACACCCTGCCTTCCGGGCACCTCCGGCGACCCACCCCTTCTTCGTAGGCGTTTCCAGTCTCTTCATCTGCTTTGTGGCCTTTCCCTGTTGCTGCAGTTTGTTGCATCCTTTACAGATCATCCCCCAGACCTTTTGCCCTGTCCCTACCGAGTTCACCCTCCCCATCTTTTTCCCCATGGCTTCCTCTTCCACTAGTGCCCTCCTCCCCCTAGTTGTCATGGCCCATTTGCTGTGAGTCTCACTGTTGTCACTTGCTTCCCTGTAGGCCTGGAAAATGGTGTGCCCAGAATTACTCATATTTTATAAATCCTAATGCAGCTTGTATCTCTCATTCAGCAAAGAATTGAAACAGATTCGGGGTGGGGGGATTTCTAGTAGGAGGAGGCTGGACTACACCTGAACACTGCTTCTCTGGGTGTCTTGGTCCAAAATAGTGAAGATGTGTTATTTTCCTTGCTTACAGGTTTTGAAATGGCTGCTGACATTTCTGAATCCGGTGGGCATGATTGCAGAGGAGACCCGAGGAGCAATACCAAGTTAGATGCAGATTACCCACTTCGAGTCCTTTACTGTGGAGGCAAGTGCTGGAAGGCAGAAAATGGCTTTTACTCACTGTATTTTTATGCATTGTGATAAATGGTTTCACATTTGGTCCTAGTAGTTTTTTCATCTTTGTCATTTGGTGAATCTTTAATTGGGAGCTGGGGAAGAGGAGGCATGGATTAACAGACCTTTCCCAACCTGTGTGACTTGCATCTTGTTACTTGGCCTGGAGAAGTTTACAGTCCCGTTGGAATAGAGATGTATAAATAGATTATTCCAGCCTAATGTTACTTGCTAGTCTGGCTGTTAAAGGTGGGCTTCTTGGAAGATATTGAATCTTAAGGGATGAGAAGGATTGGTTGAGGGAGTGGGGAAAGGCATCCCAGATGAAGTGAACAGCTGTGCAAGGAAAAGCTTTGTGGAGAAATAAACACCTTTTTATTAGTATAGTGTGTAGTATAGGAATGGTGTCAATAACGAGTGGAAAATTATGAGGTTGGAGTGATGGGTAGTAGGACAGTCTTGGGAAAGTGTTCTTGGTTTGATTAATAAAATGTAAATCAAGATTATTTTCCCTTTGAGTGTTTTTCCTCATTTTCAATCCAGAAATATTTGTGAACTGGAAATACTCTAATTTTACTAGCATCTTGGAAAGGTTTAGAAAAATCTGAAGACATAAGACAGTAAAGTAAAAGGGCAAGTAAATATTATTTTTTTTAGTAAATATTTTTGGCCACTTACTATGTGCCTAGCAGAGTTTTAGATGCTGGGGACTGAATAATGAATAAGTCAGGAAAGGTCTTTGTGCCCAGGGACCTTACATTCTGTGAGTGTGGTAGGGATTTCTTCTGGAATTTAAGTACTTACAGTACTTACAGGAGAGGTGATGTCACTGAGTTAAAAAATTCTATCAACTCATCATTTATTGACTACCTTTGATGATAAAATGAGTGTAAAATATCCCAGAGAGTAGGCAGGGGAGCTTTTTGTAGGGTTGATTGAGATGTGTTATTCGTCTCATTTGGTTATATTGTTTGCCTTTGGAGTCATGGGCCAGGGTTTGCATCCTTACCTTGGGCATTACCAGCTGCTCCTGCTTAATTTTAGCTGTGTGACCTTGGGCAAGTTAACCTGATTTCACTAAGGGTTAGAGGTCTGCTTCTTAAGGTCTGAACGAAAATGATGATTACATCTGAAGTCAGATGATTCCTATAAAGCTGGTTCAGCAACTAACATAAGAACATAATACAATAAGTGCTATTACTACTATTATTAGGGAAGTATGCTAGTTTAGTTTATTCCTCCTTGTTTGTCGGATACAGTTAGGAGCTATTGTTCTTTGTACCCTAATTCACCGAATCTAAGACTCCATATGTTATAAGATGCACCATTATTTTAGGTTCCACTAAGAAAGAAAAAATTGTTAGGTTGACATGCCATAATTATGGAATGCATCCCTATAAAAATGAAAAAAAATTAATGAAATACAGTATATGAAAGCCATCCTGTTCAAGTGCTTATGTCGCTCCTAAGATGGCTTTGAACAACTGCACTAAGTATGCAGTCCACCCCAGTGATACTTTGTGTTGATCAGAGGTACCTAACCTTTTCGAGAAAAGTTTATTTTTATTTCCCTCCCTAGTTTGTATTGATATTCCAGGCACTAGGTTGGAGACAGGATTACCTTTTCCTCAAAGAGTTTAAGGTCTAGTTGTAGGAGAAGCACTTAGGGAGTATTAAATGCTAAATTCAGTGGTACTGACCATAGCTATGAATTAGGGTTTCAGGAAAGGGAGGGATCTTTGTTCAGAGGGAAGGTGGGAAAGCAAAGTGAGGAAGTGAGAAGCCTTAGGTAATGGGCAGAATTTGCAAGGAAAGGTGGATGAATTTATAAGAAAAATATGGGGGCATGGTTTAATATGGTATCTTCATATTAAAGATCGAGGAAAAAGTTAGGGGGTAGAGGGAAAAGAAGGGGCTGATTGGAGCAGAATGCTGGTTGAAGTATAGTGAGAAACAAGGGTAGGTAGGATGGGGTCATTTCCGGGGAGATATATGTCTGCAGGACTGAGACTTCAGAATATGAATTCAGTCAGAGTTTGAATCCTGGTTTAGCCATTTACTCACTGGTGACCTTGGTCAGTTTCCTCATCCATAAAATGGATAACAGCCTACTTCAGAGGGCTGTTGAGAAGAATAAATGAAATGTTACTCCCAAAGGCTCCATCTCCTAATATCATAACATTGGGCGTTAGGATTTCAACATGTGAATTTTGAGGGGACACAAACATTCAGACCATAGCAGAAGGTCTCATGGATGATGTGGCTTTGTTCATCATATCTCATCATGTCAGCAGATACATAATGTCAGGTTGTTCCGCTGTTAGTGATGTGAAGCTGGTGACTGCTCAGTCTTTTCCTTGAAAAATGACAGTTTACCAATAGTAAATCATTTGTGGAGGGAAATAGACTGTAAAAACAAATAATGTGGAATTTGGAATATTTGTCCAACTTTTTTCATCGTATTAGAATTTTGCTGAACCAAATATTACTTGAAATGGTGTACTAAGTGTTATGGTTTTAGTATTTGCTGTAATGGTATTTAACCTATAATTATATCCTGAAAGTGTGGCTGAATATCTGTACCTACTAGTATTTGAACTTGAACTGTGAGGATTAGAGAGCTTCTGTTTAACCAGGAGAGCTTTAGTAGAAAGAACTCTAAACTGAAATAGAGATGGTAGATTCTAGTTTTCTGCCCTATGCCACCTTTGGCCTTGGATAAGCTATTTAACCTTTTTCGGCTTCATCTGTAAAAGAGCGATGATGGGCTGGCACACAGCTGCACTGCTTTTATATGTTGTGAGGTCTAATTTAGCGGTTAAGAGCATGACCTTCAGAAACAGACCAGGGTTCAAATCCTGTTCTAACCAGATACAAATGAGTTACTTGTTCTAAGTCTCATTTCTCTCATTCATAATACACGTATGGTAGTTCTTACCTTATAAGGTTGTGACGATTGAACATAATAATATAAAGCATAGCAAAGTGCCTAGCATGTGCCCAATATATGGTAAGTGCTGTTATTATTAACGGTGTACCACCCCTCCTCTCCCTCACAAATCTCAAGGTGTTGTCACACTGAACTATTCCATTCCTCACCTTAAAAATAAAAATAAAATAAGCAGTTGACCCAGTAATAGAGTTTTAGTTAAAATTGGGAAACCCTTTGAGTTTTTCTAGTCCTTTAGCCTTTGCAGGCTATACAGTGACAGGATTGAACCAACCTTCCTTCTAAGGAAGGAAATTCACAGTGTCATGGTCTTATGTAGCATAATACGAAAAAAGAAAAGGAAAAATATATTGCAAAGAAATAGTAGCAAAAGTGCTACTGAAGTCTGTAAGTGTGTTGGTATGAATAAAAAGAGCGGCTGTTTTGGTGAAGTTACCAAAGAAATAACCAGCTCCATTCAGCCTTTGTTGTATGGGGAATTGTTCCCATCCTAGCTTAGTTTCAGACCCATTGAGGTTGTTGTGGTAAAACCTTAAGACATGCCAGATAGTATAGTTTGATGTTCTACCAACTGAAGGAGACATTGTTCTTTACATCCAAAAAAAAATTAAGATAATATTTCTATTAATCATGTGCCACTTACCTCAAAAAAAAAAAAAAAAAAAGTGCCTGACGGGGTAGTATTTGAAAAGTGGTACAGGAAAGTTACAGGAAAAAACAAATGAAGCATTTTGTCAGATTAAAAATAAAAGTTGTTATGAGCTGTGTGTGTACGTGTGTATTTATTTATTTATTAACATTTTCAAATCTTTTTTTCTCTCCATCCCAGTCTGTTCATTACCAACAGAGGTAAGTCCTTCTAAAATTCTTTTTTTCTTTTTTAACTTCTGCATTTGAGGTCATTGATTTTAGAGCTAGCTTGGGAACTTCTTACTTTTCATTTTCTATTTGATGGCTGTGTTTCAACCTTTTTTTTTTTTTTTTTTTTTTGAGTTTCAACCTTTTATAGAGAACTTTGGTTTAGAATACTTTTATGGTCCTACAAATTTTTCTTTAGACTTTGAGTTATATGTGTGCGTCTTTTGCACTTGGCTATACATAGTTTGGATTTTTGCATGGAACTCATGAATAGTCAGCTAATAAAACAAGAGTAACCTTAAAGCCAAAATTTAACATCCACACAGAGAAGAGAAAGCATAAATTATGTGTAAGACTTTCTGTTGATAAGCTTCTAAGTCAGGTTCTGCGGGCAGGTCATGAAAATGAGACACCTATGTGTCCAAAGCAAGAAAAACACCTGCTCGTTTTTGTCTGTTTCCTCCTTTTTCTAATGGCCTTTCTGTTTGTTGGAGAGGAAATAAATTGCTACAGTGAGGAGGTGTCTTTTAATTTTTAATTTCTTATGGGACATTTCCTGGTTGAATACAGATTTCCTGTGGATAAGATGTCATGTGGGAGTAGTTGGTTTTATGATTCTATATATAGAAAGCACAGGGAATGATTTTTAATTAAAATGATTAAAAATGTACTGTTGTGACTCAGTTTCTTCTTTTTCCCCCTCCAGTACTGTGAATATATGCCTGATGTTGCTAAATGTAGACAATGGTTAGAGAAGAATTTTCCAAATGAGTTTGCAAAACTTACTGTAGGTATGAACATTTTTTTTCCTCTTTCATCAAAGCCTGTATACCTTTGGCTTTGCAACGTACAAATGCAACGTGCATTTGTTTAGTAGGATATTACAGAATTATATCTATCTATTCTATTAACTTTAAAACTGTTTTAAGTTCTTGGGTTAAAATTCCTTACATAACATCACGGACTGTGGGACTTCTCTGGTGGTGCAGTGGTAAGAATTCACCTCCCAGTGCAGGAGACTCGGGTTTGATCCCTGGTCAGGGAACTAGATCTTACATGCATGCTGCAACTAAGAGTTTGCATGCCACAACCAAGGAGCCTGTTGGCCACAACTAAGGAGCCCACCGGCCCCAACTAAGACCCAGCACAACCAAAAATAAATAAATAAAATTAAAAAAAAAAATCACAGACTGCTTGTGTCTTATCTCTGAGACAGGATAGGTCAAAGTATTAACTTTCTTATATAAAGAAGAGTAAATGATTTAGGGGCATATATTTTCTTTCATTCATTTAACAAATTCTTGTTTTTTATTGTTTTTAGCTGCGTTGGGTCTTTGTTGCTGCACACAGGCTTTCTCTAGTTGTAGTGAGCAGGGCTATTCTTCGTTGTGGCTCATGGGCTTCTCATTGCAGGGGCTTCTCATTGCGGAGCACAGGCTCTAGGCGCGCGGGCTTCAGTAGTTGTGGCACACGGGCTCTAGAGCGCAGGCTCGGTAGTTGTGGCACACAGGCTTAACTGCTCCGCAGCATGTGGGATCTTCCTGGACCAGGGCTTGAAGCCGTGTCCCCTGCATAAGCAGGCGGATTCTTAACCACTGCCACCAGGGAAGTCCAACAAATTACTTCTTGTAAGCATACTATATGCTATACACTCTTATTGGATGCTGAGATAAAGCAGTAAACAAAAGACCTACTCTTTGGAAATTATATTCTAGAGGGAGAGACAAAATAAGTAAAACAAGACAAATGAAATAAGTACATTAAATTAGGATAAGCAGGGAATGGAGAGATAAGAATTGTTGGGGAAAAAAAAAAAAAAAAAAAAGAATTGTTGGGGAGGGAATTTGAAATTTTAGGTAGTAGCCCTGAAAGATTTTGCTGAAAAGATGGCATTTGAACAAAGACCTAAAATAAGTGAGGGAGAGCGTCCTTTGGATATCTGGGAGAACAACATTCCAAGCAGATGGTGCAGCCAGTGCAAAGGCCCTGAGGCAAACACTTACCGCTTACAGCATATTTAAAAAACAGGAAGGAGGTCTTTGTTTCTGGAAGGGGAGAAGGGTGGGAGATGAAGTCTGAGAAGTAGTGAAGGACCATGGCTTAAACGCCAGGTCTCAGCTTTCACTCTGAGTGAGATGAGCTATTGGAGCAGTTTGAGCAGAAGGGTGATATGGTCTGACTTCTGTTTCAGCAGTGTCTCTGTCTGCTATGTTAAGAATAGACTGAAGAGAGGCTTAGGCAGCAAAGCAGGGAGACCAAATAGGTGGCTCCTGCACTCATCTGGTCAGGATGATGACGACTAGAATGGTAGCGGTGGAGACGTGAAAAGTGGTCAGATTCTAGATACGTTTTGAAGGTAGAGCTGACAGGATCTCCTGATGTGTTGAATGTGGGATGTGAGAAAAAGGGGCAGCTAAATTTTTGACCGAAGCAACTAGAAGAATGGAGTTGCTGTTGCCAGAGGTAAGGAAACTGCAGAGGAACCGATCTCCTCAATTAGCTAAGATTGACGGCCTCTTAGAAGATTGTTACAAATGAAGGCAGTAGCAGGGAGAAGGGAAATCCTGGGCTGGAAAGTCCTGTCACGTATACCCAGTGTTATCCCACTACTTGCTGCTTTGATTTTCAGATAGTTTCCATGAGACACAGCCCCTGAGACAACTTAGTCGCTGTCCGTCATTGGATAAGAACCCTCAAATCTGATGTAACAGTCTACATGGTCGGCCCTGAACATGACTTGCCTAGGACATATCTTCATATTCAGGATCAGACTTCCTGTTAACAGAACTAGTACGCTTAGATGCTAAATATTCCTGTGGAGTCTTGAGTGTTCTGTGCTCCTTTAATGTGGCTTAAAAAATTGTGATCTTCACATATCAAAGACTTTGTTTTGTCTTCTATCACCATATACTTACGTAATGACTTCAGAATTAGGCTTGATAGGCATCTAGCAGTATAATCGCTTGCTTTATAAATGTTACACTCATTTGTTGGTAAAATACCTTATATGTGTTTGAGGTTCCTCAAGGGTAATTTTTCAACGTAATGAAGTGATGTTAATGCTTTTGGATTTTGTTTTTACATCTAGAAAATTCACCCAAACAAGAAGCTGGAATTAGTGAGGGTCAAGGAACAGCAGGGGAAGAGGAAGAGAAGAAAAAACAAAAGAGAGGTGAGACCTGAATCCATGATTTGATTTACACAAACATACCCTCCCTCTGCTTGAAGAAATAAGAAATGAAAGCATTCCCAAAGTGAATAACATCTACCTGTTACTGTAATTCTGTGTGAATACCGCACAGAGGGATACAGGATCATGTTCTCAGGATGACTGGATTTCGTATGAATCGGGCTTTATCAGTAAATTAGCTCTAAGAAAATATGCTTTATTTGCCATATATATACATAAAAAGCATCCAGCCAGCTTGTTTATGACTTAAAAACTTTGTTACCTTATTAAAATACCTGTGTATTCTATTTAATTAGAGTGAGGACACTTAAAATTAAGATTTTGTTCTCTCATTACTTCTGTCAGCTCAGTTGAGTTTTTCTTTTTACAGCTGTTAGGCATACCTGTTTACCTCTCCTCCTTCTAAAATGAATTCCTTGTGCCCTGGATCGTGTCCCCACCTGTTTCTTCTTCTTGAATTAATTCTCCCTTGTGACTAAAATTAGCTTATACATATATTTTAAGACTTTGCATTAAAAAAAAAAAAATTCCCCCAAGAGCTCATATCTTTCTTTGCCCTATTCTCCTCCCCCTTCCCTTCTTAGCCAGACTTCCTTAATAAGACTAGACTTACTATCCCCCTTTCAGTTCGGTCATTGAGTCTTTGCTCCTCAGTCCATCCTAACCTGAATTTCATGCCACTGAAACTCCTCTAACAAGGGTCACGAACAGCTGGGTGATTGCTAAGTGGTAAGAGCATCTCATCTGAGCCCTCCCTTCTTGAAGTGTCGTGCTTCCTCCCTCATTCTCCTTTCACTGCTCCTCAGCCTTCTGTGCAGACTTCTCTTCTCCCTTGTGTCCCTTAAAAATTGGTGTTTCCCAGGATTCTGTCCTGGGCCCACTTACCTTCTCATTCTGCATGTCCTCCCTGGATGATTCCTCCACATCCTTCTGCTACCACTCTACACTTACAGTACCCAAATTTATATCTCTAGTCCTGGCCCATGTCTCTAGACTAGAAATGCACATGTGGTCTCACAGGTACTTCAAACACAGCACTTCCGAAGTAAACTTACTAAGTCCCAAATCTGCATCTTTTGTTTTCTTCATTTTGGTTACTAACAGCACAGTTTATCCAGTCATCTGAGCCAGAAACCTGAGACCCATCTTAGGTTCATTCTTTTTGACCCTCTTAATCAGTTCGAAATTCTGTCATTTCTTCTCCTTCCTCTGTTTATCCTGTACCTAGTGGCCATTACTGTTGCCCCTGCTTTGTTGAGATGTTGATTAAGTTCTGCCTGAACTAATGTAGGAGCCTCATCAGTGGCCTCTACCATTGCTCTTCACAGACCCACCCTCCACACTGCATGGTGACCTTGACAAAACATAAATCAGTAATTTCACTCCCGCATAGTCGGTTGTTCACTGGCTTCTCTTTGCAATATAAAATGACAGAGCTTGTGCTGTTCCTTAAATTACTGGTATATTATCTTTGCTTTTCTGGCTTCCTTTCTTACATATCCATACGCTTCCTTCATCAACACAAGTGTATTTGCAGCCAATTAAGCCGACTGTGCTCTTTTCCCCGTTGGGGCCAGGTATGCAGTGGTTGCAACCAGTAGCCTCCTTGGTAGTGTATGCAGCCTGTTGGCTGTATGGGTTGCCCTAAGGGATCTTGGAGACGGCCCTTTCCAGTGGACATTCACATCTGGCATGCTGTCCCCAATCTAGGCTCCAGGTAGATACGCGTGGTGCCTTTGGAAAGCCCCAGGACACAGTGGCCAGGGTCCACTTTGGCCACATTGGCCAAGTGATGTCCATCCGCACCAAGTTGCAGAACAAGGAGTATGTGATTGAGGCCTTATGCAGGGCCAAGTTCAAGTTCACGGGCTGCCAGAAGATCCACGTCTCCAAGAATTGGGAATTTACTAAGTTTAATGTGGGTGAATTTGAAAACATGATGGCAGAAAACCGGCCCATCCCAGATGGCTGTGGGGTCAAATAGATCCCTAATCGTGGCCCCTGGACAGATGGCGGGCCCTGCGTTCCTGAGCGCCATTGTCCCCTCCTTACGCCAACCAGTAAATCCTACTTTCCTGTCGCATACACACACAAAGACAAGTGTAGTTCTCAAATATAATGCCCTTTCTTGTCTCTGTACTTGTTTCCCTTCCCTGGAATATCCTTTTTATATCTCCCCAGCCCTTCTCCCTTCAAATGGACCATTTCTTATTCTGCAAGCACTTAGATGCCTCTTCCTCTAGGAAACTTGTCCTGTTCTCTGGAAGCAGAGTTAGCCACTCTCTGCAAAGCTTATGGTAGTGCCATATTCATGGATCCTATTACAGTATATATCAGGTTGCTGTACTTACTTAACTTTTTGTTTCCCTGCACTAGACTGAGAGTCCCTGGAGGGCAGCGACTATGTTGTTCTTCTGTTCATCTTTGTGTCCTCAGCCCTTAGTGCAGTGCATGGCACATACTACTTAATAACTGTGGATTGAATGAATACTCATGCATGTGTTTATTAATTTTGTATTAGAAAAAGAAACTTTAGAAATTAGTATTTCATACCTTTTGAAAATTAATAAATTTAGAGACAGTATTCTTTATTTATGATAAGAACAGAACAACTAATCCTGAGCTCTTTCTTAATAAATAAAGGTGGAAGGGGTCAAATAAAACAAAAAAAGAAGACTGTACCGCAGAAGGTTACGATAGCCAAAATTCCCAGAGCAAAGAAGAAATACGTAACAAGAGTGTGTGGCCTTGCGACTTTCGGTGAGTCCAAGCTTAAGTGTGTTTAGAATGTGTGA
Source organism: Neophocaena asiaeorientalis asiaeorientalis (assembly GCF_003031525.2). Taxonomy (NCBI): domain Eukaryota; kingdom Metazoa; phylum Chordata; class Mammalia; order Artiodactyla; family Phocoenidae; genus Neophocaena; species Neophocaena asiaeorientalis. The sequence goes on along the minus strand of NW_020174645.1, from coordinate 5,649,446 downwards.
ACTACGTTCCTTCATTTCATTCTCTCTCTTTTTAATCTAGTATCATGAAAATTTTACAGTTCTGTTTTTTGCTAAGAAGATACAAAATGAGATTTTGCATTTCTAACTATAGGTTCAAAATCAAATTTTGAAGCAACTTAAAAATCTTTTGCACAGGGGACTGGTTTAACTTTTTCCTTTCCAGAATTTCTGTTTGGGCACGTTTTATGTAGAATGAGGAGGGCTGGATAGGTTTCCCTGTGAAGTCTACCAGCACTGCTCCTTGTTCCCTGCAGTCTCGGTAGCCAAATGGTTGCAAAATGACCTATCCCTTCTGGGATGACAGTAGAGGGTGAGGGAAGGTGGTTAGTGGCAGGATGTCCTGCTTCAGAGCCCCTTCAGTTCCTGGAAGACTTGAATGAATAGTGAAACCACGGTGATTAGGTTCCTTCATTTGACAACATGGAATGAAAAGCAGTCGCTAGACCACATCATAAATATTAGGCTTGTTTCTCTGCTGTAAATTTTTCTTCTATAAAAAGGGATAACCAAAAGAACTTCATATACTTGGAAGTGTAGATGTAATGTTGGAATTAATGTGTTTCTGGATTTATTTTGGTCTTACTATATGAGTTAGGAATAGTGTGGATGATCTTATTTTTATGTACTGAGGCTTTATTTGACCTTAAAAATATAAGTTGAATTGTTAAGATGACTGCCTATGGGTAGTTTGTAATTATTGTTCTGAAAGGAACATGAAATCCATTAACAAAATCTGTTTTATGAATTTAAAATGCAGATTAAATTTCAAGATGGAAAAATATCTTTGACATATGATTCCAATTATAGTCTCGCTATTTCTTTTTTTAAAATAACAGAAATCGATCTTAAAGAAGCACAAAGGTTTTTTGCTCAGAAATTCTCCTGTGGTGCCTCAGTAACAGGGGAGGATGAAATCATCATTCAGGGAGACTTTACAGATGACATAATTGATGTCATTCAGGAAAAATGGCCAGAAGTGAGTATTTGGAACATGTGCATCTATAGAAATAAGTTATTAAAGCAAGTTCCTTCCGTGTTAGTTGATAACCACAACTCATGAAATGTAATTATTTTTATTTTACAGGTGGATGATGATAGCATTGAAGATCTTGGAGAAGTGAAGAAGTGATTTTGAAAATTTGTCTGTATTTAAAGATCTGAACTGATTGTTGACATGGCCAAAGGGAGAGAGACCTTTTAAAATATATATATATATATATGTATGTGTATATATATATATATATATATATATATTTATCCTACAGTAAAACTGTAGCCTACCCTCACCCTTGGCATTTTCACTGTTCTGTACAGGGCTGCTTGTTTTTTTGTTGTTGTTGCCAAAGTCTGATAAACAGGAGAGACTGTCATGCTTATGCATGAAATAGAATTTAGTCAAATAAAAAATTTTGGTCATTTGGTACTGACTTTTCTCTTTCTTTTTAAGTTTTTATTTTTGGAAAAATTAGACTTTCTGTGGAAAGCTTTTCTGTTGATTATTTTAAAATAATCATGATTTTATCAAATCATGATTTTTTTTTTTTTTTGGTTGTTAAGCTGAGTGATACTTTGAAGAATTTGAATTTGGCTTCATCACCAGTAATAACTCTCCTTGCTTCTTTGGTGTGATAGTTTTGAGACGCTTGAGCATCTCATGGATCTGTGGTTGAATTTGCTTCATTGTCACCAACCAAGTTCACTTTGTGGGCCTATTAACGTATTGTTGGTAATAGTTGATCAAGCTGTTGTGGAGATTATTTGGTAAAGTATATTAAAAGCCTTAAAACCATCTGCACTGTTGGACCCACTTCTTGACAATCTCCTAAAGATACAATGTCTTGCTTAAAACTGTGGATGAAGGTGTTCATCAAAGTGCTACTCATAATATAAAAAAATTGCAAATGATAAAGATGAACAATTGGGAAATGGTTAAAGAAATGATGGTTTGTCATATGGTAGAATATTTGCAGATATTTTAAGATATTTTCTAAGAATACTTGGAAAGGTGTTTGATAATGTTAAGTAGGAGGTCAGACCCCCAAATCCATTTTATACATTATTTTCATCATTGTTTTGAGTGGATAGGCATCCAGAGAGGCTGAGTTCTTTTTCTGGCTATAAATTTATGTAAAATTCTTCTAACCATTTGAAAATAATATACACCATTGCTCAATATAGTCTGGAAAATAGCAGTTAAAATGTTTTTCTTACAAAAGAAACAGTGACAGTGAATCTTAATGAGTACATTAAATGAATTTAAAATCTGTTTTTATAAAGGTCTTATGTCAGGTGCTACAAACTAAAGACTCATGGTATTTTTTTTTTTTTTTAGACTCATGGTATTTTAAATTGCTATAGACACCTTTAAGAAAGTTAGAACCCATTGTTTATTGCCATGCAAATTGCAATCAAATGAATTAGTGGGTTTTTAAATAATTGAAATCTTAGACTGTATAATAAAGATGTAAATTAAGAAAATGAAATTCTGCATTAACTGTGAATTTAGCTAAATAAAATTACCCGATGAAGCAAATTTATCCATCAAAACCATTTGGTATGTGGTTATGTGTGTATTCTCTTGGTGCTGGAAGATGTCTTTGTGCTTGTATCAACACGTGTGACTTCGTGTAAAGATTCTTAATGTTCACAGTTCTTGGCAAATGCAGTTTCAGTCCATATATAGCCAGCAGTGGATGGTACTGCAGGAAAACGCAGGATTAAAATCGTCCTTGTGTATAATATGTGTGAATCTTCTTCTTTGACCTGAAATTTAAAATGCAAGAGTTTAATCTCTGATTAAAATGTGTTCAGGGGGTGTTCCCTGGTGGTCCAGTAGTTAGGGCTTGGCGCTTCCATTGCCGTGGCCCGGGTTCAATCCTTTGTCGGGGAACTAAGATCCCACAAGCTGCATGATGTGGCCAAAAAATATATATATATTCAAGGATTGAGTTTAATTCATACATTCTGTGTATGTTTGTATTATGTAAATGCTTTTATAATCTTGTGTTTTTAGCAAAAGAATACCTTTAAACAGCCTTATAATATGTAAGAGATTTGCAAAGATTAAGCTGGCAACTTCAAATACAAATAAAGTTTTTTAATTTTAACAGTAGATTTTATTTAACACAGTATACCCCAAATATTATTAATTCAACATGACAACGTTTTGATATGTAGTATTTTATTCATTTAAAAAAATAGATGCTGGCAACATGTGATTTTAAATTCCTTTTTAGTTATTAAATAGAAGCTCCAGTAAATCAGCTGTCACTTAAGGTGTAATCCATGGTAGCTTTCTCGCTCTTAAAGGTTGATAAGTTACAATTCTTAAAAAATGAATTCTACCTTTTAATTTTTTGGTGTTTTTTAAAATATTTTATTTTTGGCTGCGTTGGGTCTTCGTCTTCGCTGTGCCCCGGCTTTCTCTAGTTGCGGCGAGCGTGGGCTACTCTTCGCTGCAGCTTCTCATTGCGGTGGCTTCTCTTGTTGCAGAGCACGGGCTCTAGGCACACGGGCTTCAGTAGTTGTGGCTCGTGGGCTCTAGAGCGCAGACTCAGTTGTGGCGCACGGGCTTAGTTGCTCCACGGCATGTGGGATTATCCCAGACCAGGGCTCGAACCCATGTCCCCTGCGCTGGCAGGTGGATTATTAACCACTGCGCCACCAGGGAAGTTCCAGCTTTTTTGATTTTTAAATTCTAAGGTACTGTCTTGTTGGTTCTCCTGAACATGAGCCTATCCTAAGGAGGTGTCACCCAAATCAGTAAAGCTTCAAGGTAAGAAATTTTAAATTTGTTTTTCCATGTTCAGATTGTCTTTTATGAACACAAGGGCGCGTTTTGCTAATTCACAGTCAACCAAAACGGAAAGTTGAAATACTATTAAGACTTAAGTAATTTGTCTTGCCAGAAATGCCATCTTATGGGTTAAGCAGTAGCGGGTGAGTGACCAGGGGTTAAATACGATAAGCATTATTTTTTTCATAGTCCCTCTATAACGAAGAGTAAAAGGGGGAAGAAGGAGTGACTATGAAACAACACAAGAAAAAAGCTTCAACTCAGTGTGGTAAATATTGTCACGATAAAGTGTCAAGGTTCTTGCCCCACAGGGTGCATGTCCACCCCCCAAGGGGACAGCATCCTCCTTGGCTGTACACCAGGGGGTGCATTGCGTCCCAAGGGGTACGTCATCATCATTTGATGTACACCGGGGGGTGCACGGTCCCCCAAGGGGCGCCTGAGCACCCCCCCCCACGTGGGACAGCACTCCCATTGAGTCAATCTGCCTTCGTAAATATGGTGACCCTAATTAAATCAATCATCCTTCTTAATGGATGCCCTGAGACGTAAGAAGGCAGATTGATTTAATGGGGGCCAGGAAATCTAAGGCGTTTGATTGGTTTAATGAACGCCAAGAGATTTAAGAAGGACGATTGATTTAGTGGGGGTCACGATATTTAAGGGAGCCGGTTTAATCAACGAGAACCACGTGACTCATGGAGACTGATTTAATTAGTGGGAGTCACGTGATAAACGGTGCTGCTTGACTCAATGGGAGTCACCTGATGTATGGGGCTGATTTAACAATAGGAATCACGCGAGCCAAGGGGCTGATTAAATCAGCTCGGGCACACCCCCAAGGGGGACAGCACCCTCCCCGGCTGTACGCCAGGTGGTGCACGTCCATCTTAAGTGGGGCACGTCCACCCCAAAAGGTACATCATCGTCATTTGATGTACCCCAATGGGTGCACGTCCACCCCAAGGGGTACATCATCATTTAACAAAAGAGCTACATCGAGTCAAAAAAACCCTTTTTAAATTTTTTTCTCTCTCTTTTCAACTGTGATTCTCAGTTTAGCGCTGTCTGCTGGGATGGCCAGCAACTATTAACTACCAGGGGTGGCGTCTGCCTCCCATCTGTTTGTTGTTTGAATGCCAGGAAGTGTTCTCCTTGCCCGGAGTACACAGCAGCCAGAGCAACCGCGCTCACAGTTTAGGAGGGAAAGAGGGAAATAAGTAAGCGAGCACATGGTCACACACCAGGGCGACAGCGCAGAAACAGCCCTTCATTGATTGCTCCATCATTCTCAGGGTCGTGGTGAAGAACGGTTCTTTGCGGGCCGGGATAATGGCTTTTACAGCTCCAGGTAAATCATTCGAGAGCCCCCAGGCCCAGATTTGGAAGAACAAAACGCCAGGAGGGGGTCGGGGGTCGCGCCCGACGAGGCCGAGTGGGAACCGGCCTCCTGCGGGGTCTTGCGGCCGCCGAGGTGTCGCGAGAGCCGGGGCTGCCGCTCGGCTACGCAGTAGGCCGAGTGGGCCGGGCGCGTTCCGCGGGGTCGGCGGTTTGGGCGAGGTTGCTTGGGCCAGCGAGGGTGCGGGGCTCCGGGGCTCGGGGCTCGCCCCCGCCGCTCCGGGTAGGCGCGCCGATGGCGTTTCTAGGGTGACGCTGCGCACACCGACTCTCTCCGGGGGCGGAGGAAACACCTATGAACCCTTCGGCCTCCTTCCTGGCCGGGCGCCAGGTGAGCGGCTGATGCTCTGCGCTTCCCGTTTCCGCCGTCGCGTCCCGGGGAGAGAGGAGAGCAGACCGCGGGGACGGCGTGCATTGGGGTTATTCAGGAATCGTTTTTGCTTAAAAAATTTAAAACAATACCCAGGACGCAGAAGGAAAACGGAGCGTCACATCAGTTTCCTTACCTTAATGAAAATGGGTTGTTCAGCCCAGGCGCAGAGTCGAGTCGCGAGTACTGGGTGTACATGGGCCTCTGGTGAACTTGAAACTACTGTCTTTAAGGTAGAATTCTTAAAGTAACACTTTTCGTTTTTTTTAATTGAAGTATAGTTGGTTTACAATATTGCGTGAGTTATGGGTATACAGCATAGTGATTTGGTTTTGGGGTTTTGTTTTTTAGTTCTTTATTTCATAGATGGGGACAGTACCATACTTTGGAATGTGACTTACAATATTAATACTAAAATATTGATAATACTAGCTAATGTTTGTTGGTCGTTTATGATAGAACAAAATTCTTTTAGGGCAGGACCAAAAAAGTTAACGAAGTTTTCTCTGTCGCCTGAGCCACTGCTGCCTCCCCTTTGGTGTGTATTGTGTATCTGCATTGTACATTAACTAGATCCTTTTATTTTATTTTATTTTATTTATTTATTTATTTTTTAACATCTTTATTGGGGAACTAGATCCTTTTAGAAGACGTAGGAATGCCTGCTTGCCAAAAAAGAAAAAAAAAGCTATTTTCTCCCGATGCCAGCAAGGAACTCCTTAGGAGATAACATTCCTTTCTCAATCCTGTAAGGGGTCACTGTGACCCACTCCTTGCCTTGTATGCGCAGATCTGCATTGTGTAAAGGTCAATATATTATTTTGATGTATAGCCCTTTGTCTTGAAAGTGTTTGTAACTGTGTTTTGACCTCTTACAGGCAGAACAGTTCTCAGAGCTTTCTGAAAGACTGTCTCCCAGGTTATAATCTTCAGCTTGGCTCAAATAAAGTTTTCCACTTCTTTCTTAGCTTGACTATTGATTAATTTTTAATGACACTTACAATGGTGCCAAGTACTGTGGAGTGCTTTACAGAGATTATCTTGCTTAATCCACACAACTCTAAGAAGTTAAAATGCTGCTATTACCATTTTACAGACAAGGAAATTAAGGCTTAAGGACATTAAGTAACTTACCCAAGGTCTTAGAGCCACTAAGTGGCTAATTCTGGATTCCAACTTAGGTCAGACCAACTTCACTGCACTAGACTTTAAAATGATGTATGCTTAAAAGGAGTTATCGTAGATAATTTTGTTAGGCATGAAAATGGCATCATGGTTATATAAAAACGTTCATTTTTAGAGATGCATACTAAAGTATCTAAGAGTAAAAAGTGTTTTTTATCAACAACAAAAAGAAAAAGGAAAATTGAAAGAGATGTCGCCAAATCTTGATAGTGGTAAGAAAGACCTAGGTACTGAGCAAATGGGAGTCTACTGTACTATTCTCTTGTCTTCTGTGTATATTTGAAATTTTGCCTTTACAAAATTTGTTTTCAAGTAGGTATGTTGAGTTTGGATCAGTTACATTTAAACAGTAATTACTTCCTGTTCCCCTTTACTTGACTGCCATAGAACTTCTGGGGCAAGCTGAGGGATAATATTGTTGACTGATACAAGGAGAGGGTTGACAGCAAAGAAAACAAAATGCAGAAATGGGTTTATTTGTGATTAACCAATGGAGGTTTTACAAATGGTCCCACTCTTTAAGAGTGGTGTAAATGGTGCGACAGAAAGTGATAGAGGCAGAGTGCAGTAGGTGTGAACTTGCTTTAAATATACATAATTTTGACGTCATGTTATAATCAGCGAATAAAACATAATTTAACTACCTTGAATTGGCAGCAAAAGAAGATGTAATTGTTTGGAAAATATGCTTTGGCCGATTTATGTTGATTAGTTTTATCCTGACGTGAAGCCACTTTCTATGTTTAGAACATTGGGTCGGAAGTTGAGATTTCCACTATCGAGAAACAACGGAGAGAGCTACAGCTGCTCATTGGAGAATTAAAAGATCGAGATAGAGAGCTCAATGATATGGTTGCAGTACATCAAAGACAACTTCTTTCATGGGAAGAGGATCGGCAGAAAGTGTTGACTTTGGAAGAACGTTGCAGCAAATTAGAAGGTCAGACATATATGCAGCAGCATCTGTCATGCCAACACGTTAAAAGGGCTCAAGGGTAAGATAGGAACATCTCAACACAATCCCTGCTGCACTGGAGTTTATTTTATTTTATTTTTATTTATTTATTTTTGGCTGAGTTGGGTCTTTGTTGCTGTGTGCAGGCTTTCTCTAGTTGCGGCGAGTGGGGGCTACTCTTGGTTGCCGTGTGCCGTCTCCTCATTGCGGTGGCTTCTCTTGTTGCGGAGCACGGGCCCTAGGCACGTGGGCTTCAGGAGTTGTGGCTCACGGGCTCTAGAGCACAGGCTCGGTAGTTGTGGCGCACGGGCTTAGTTGATCCTCGGCATGTTGGATCTTCCAGGACCAGGGCTCGAACCCGTGTCCCCTGCATTGGCAGGCGGATTCTTAACCACTGCGCCACCAGGGAAGTCCCTGGAGTTTATTTTAATTGAAGATAGGACGACATCGTGAACACTCACAACAGAACAAACACAATGTGAATTAAAGTAGGGCAAGCGAAGTACTTAGCTGTAGAAAGAGGGCTGGGCAGCTTCAGTCAACATTGAGTGTCAAGAGTGAACCTGAAGGAAATTAGTTTTGAGCTAAAGCATGAATGAAGATGCCACAGAACTGGCCATTTCTCTTGAACTGACTCAAAGATTTTAAACTTGGTATTGAACTTGATCTCAAATACCTAAAATAGTCATCTTTTAAAATTAGAGCAATCTCAAAAATGGCTTACAAAAATTTCCTTTTGTACCATATTTTAACTATCGTCCCTTTCGTGCTGCCCTAAAGTCTGAATGTTCTGTTGACACTGCATTAATACTAGAATGTGCTAGAGGGGAAAATACTAGATCTGTTTAATAGAAAGACAATGTATCACCTTCTTCTTTACTTATATTACACAAAGGATTCTGTAAATGCGACAATCTAAATATGAGTAATTTTTCCATTTCGTTGATGACCATCTGATTTTATTCTGACCACACCCACCCACATGTAGATACACATAAATGCAGTATTTAATATGATTGTACGTTAGATGCAATATGTCTTATATAATTAATATCTTTTATATAAACATATTAAAGCAAAAGATAACATTATATACAAGCATAGCTCGTTTTATTGCACTTGGCAGATATTATGATTTTTAGAAATGGAAGGTTTGTGGCAACCCTGTACTGAGCAAGTCTATTAGCACCATTTTTCCAACACCGTTTGCTCACTTTGTGTCCCTGTGTCATATTTTGGTAATTCTCGTAATATTTCAGACTTTTTCATTATAATTATGTTTGTTATGGTCATGTTTGATCAGTAATCTTTGATGTTACTACTACGACTTGCTGAAGGCTCAGATGATGGTTAGCATTTCTTAGCAATAAGTTATTTTTTATTTATTTATTTATTTTGCGATACGCAGGCCTGTCACCGTTGTGGCCTCTCCCGTTGCGGAGCACAGGCTCCGGATGCGCAGGCTCAGCGGCCATGGCTCATGGGCCCAGCCGCTCCGCGGCATGTGGGATCTTCCCGGACCGGGGCACGAACCTGTGTCCCCTGCATCGGCAGGCGGACTCTCAACCACTGCGCCACCAAGAAAGCCCAATATCTGGTTTTAAAATGAGCAAGACACCTGAATAGGCATTTCATGGAACACTGAATGGCCAATAAATGTACAAAAAGTTCTCATTCTCATTAGTAATTAGGGAAATGCAAATTAAGACCATAATGAGACCTTTTTATACTTACCAGACTAGCAAAAAATATCAGGTATTGGTAAAAGTGGGGAGCAAGGGAAGGCTCATTCACTGCTGGTGGGCGTGTTAGCTGGTACAGCTACTTTGGAAAATCATTTGACAGTTCTGGTAAAGTTGAGGATATACATAGCTGTGGCCCAGCATTTCCACTTCTAGGAAATCTACTCACCCTTCAATATGCACATGAATTACCTAAGGATCTTGTTAATATGTAGATTGTGATACAATAGGTCTGTGTATCTAACAAGGTCCCCGGTGATGTCCCTGTTGCTGGTCCAAGGGCCACATTTTGAGTAGCAAGGCTCTAGAGGAACTCCTGCAAAAGCACCAAGATACTTGTAGGAGAATATTTAGAGCAGCATTATACATCATAGCTGCTAAGTGGAAACAGTCCAAATGACCAGCAGTAGTAGAATGTATAAATACACTGTGGCATGATCATATAATGATATTATACAGCAATGACAGCGCACAAACAGGAGTTACCTGCAGCCACATGGATACATCTCAGGATCATCATCTTTTTTTTTTCGTCTGTGCCAGGCAGCTTGTGGGATCTTAGTTCCCCACCCAGGGATCGAGCCAGGCCCTTGGCAGTGAGACCGTGGAGTCCTAACCACTGGGCCACCAGGGAACTCCCAGGATCATAATCTTGAGCAAAAAAAGCAAACAGAAGAATTCATAGAGTATAATGCCATTTACATATGGTTCAAATTAAACTGTTCTTCGGGATGTGGTCATAGATAGTAAAACTATAATAAAAAGCAAGGAAATGAGTAAGATCAGGACGGTGGTTAGGAAGGTGGGAAATTGGAGAGATTGTGCTCAGGAAGTGACGTACAGGGCCTTCTGGGTTGCTGCTGGTGTTCTGTTTCTTGACTAAGGTACAATATCATGCATTTCATAATAAAAGCATTTAAAAGAAGTATGAACCTTTAACCGTGTGTTTTGAAAATAATGCATTTTCAGCTTCACATCTGACCACAAGTAAGTTATTGATGAAATCTCCCTCAGGTGAACTACATAAAAGAACTGAAATAATCAGGTCACTCATAAAGAAAGTAAAAACCCTCGAATCGAATCAGATTGCATGCCAGAGTACTCTTCAAAAGACTCAACTACAGCTTCAAGAAATGGCCCAAAAGGCAACCCATTCCACTCTCCTCTCTGAAGACCTTGAGGTTGGTTTTGTTTGGGTTTTTTTTTTGTTTTTTTTCTTTTGCGGTATGCGGGCCTCTCACTGCTGTGGCTTCTCCCATTGCGGAGCACAGGCTCCGGACGCGCAGGCTCAGCGGCCATGGCTCACGGGCCCAGCTGCTCTGCGGCATGTGGGATCTTCCCGGGCCAGGGCACGAACCCGTGTCCCCCGCATCGGCAGGCGGACTCTCAACCACTGTGCCACCAGGGAAGCCCTTGAGGTTGGTTTTGAGATAAGCTTCCCTAGCCCAAATTCTGTTTGTGTTTCAGTTATTGAAAAATTAGGTTTAAATATTTCCATTAAAAATGCATGTGCGTGTGTATGAAAGTATATCCATCCATCCATCATCATAGTTTTGTGTTCATTGTGGGGCTTTGGTTAGCTGCCAGTGCTATCTTGTCTTGGAGATGAAGCTTCATTACAGCCCTTTTCTAACTGTTAAGCCATCTGTTTGGTAGCATCTATCATTTTATCAACAATGGGTCCTTTCTCAGATTCTGAGATCCGTATCATCAAGTAGCTGCACATTATGCTTTCTGAATAACTGTGTGTAAGCTGATGAAACAAATATCTGTATCACGTTAGTGGCATATTGGGAATAAAATCTGTAAGAGTGATTTTTCAGTTTTCATTTCTAGCTGGTGAGTCATCATATCTTTTGAGCTCCTGCTTTTTGAGAGACGCAGTGAGAAAGCCTTTTTTGTTGTTCTTATAGCCTTCATATTCTTGTTTCATAATGGTATCAGTATAGATCTTGGTAATATAGTGAGTCTTAATAACTCATAATAATTGTATAGATTTTATGTCTAAAATTTTTTTCAGATTACTCTTCTAGACAGTTTCTAGCTACAAAATAAGTGAAAACTATTCTGGAATCTCTTGATATGTTGAATTAAAAAATGGGAGCGTGTTGGTCAGCTTGGGCTGCCATCACAAAGTACCATAGACTGCGCAGAAATTTCTTTCCTCACAGTTCTGTAGGTCAGAAGTCCAAGATCAAGGTGCCGGCCTGGTCAGTTTCTGGTGATGGCTCTCTTCTTGGCTTGTAAATGGTCACCTTCTTACTGTGTCCTCATGTGGCAGGGAGAGAGACAGTACATGAGCAAGCTCTCTGGTGTCTCGTCTTATGAGGACACGGATGCCATCATGAGGGCCCCACTCTCATGACCTCAGCTAAACCTAATTACTTCTCAAAGGCTCCACCCCCAAACACCATCACATTACAGGTTAGGGCTTCATAGGGCTGC
>NW_020174645.1:5628900-5637388 GCF_003031525.2 Neophocaena asiaeorientalis asiaeorientalis | reverse complement strand
AAATTCAGTCCCTAGCAGGAAGATTTTTTTTTTTAATGAATAAACTTTAATTTTTAGAGCAGTTTTAGGTGCATAGCAAAATTGGGTGGAATGTACAGAGATTTCTCATAGACCCTGCCCTCTCCCCCAGCCAGCCTCCTCCACTGTGGACATTCTGCATCATAATAGTACATTTGTTGCAATCAGTGAACCCACACTGACACATCATTGCCGCCCAAAGTCCATAGTCTACATTAGGGTTCACTCTTGGTGTTGTGTGTTCTGTGGGTTTTGACAAATAATGACCTGCATCCACCATTGTAATGTCATACAGAAGTAGTTTCAGTGCCCTAAAAACCCTCTCTGCTCTGGTCCCTCCTTCTCTGCCATAACCCCTGGCAACCATTGATCTCTTTACTCTCTCCAGAGTTTTGCCTTTTCCAGAATGTCATAGAGTTGGAATCATACAATATGTAGCCTTTTCAGATTGGCTTCTTTCACTTAGTAACATGCATTTAAGTTTCCTCCATGAAGATCTCTTTTAAAAAGCCTGATTATTCTTTTTTTCCCAACCAATAAACACATTATGTACACAATAATTATATCAAATCTAGATCTCTGGGTAAAAAAAAAAACAAAAAACCCTGAAAAGTGGGAATACCCCAATATGAGGTTATTTCAACATAGAGTAAAGATGCACCAAAGTTCATTAATGCTACTTTGTTTCAGCAAAGGAAGTCTCTTGCTAATCCAGTTTTCATTCTTGCCAACCTGGAAGTATTCATTAAAGACCATTAGGAAGTAGACATGTTTATAAACGTAACTGATAGAATTCAGTAGGGCAAAACTCAAGTACTCAGAAGATGCTGGGGATAATGGGGAAATAGATATTTGTGTTCCTTTTTGATGACTGCTTAACTTAGCCCACTTTGTTACTAAAAAAGCTAAACAGAGAAAAAAACGAAACAGAAGAATGAGCACAGATTGTGGCTGGTGAGAGTAATGAAAGCTTTTAAATGACTCAATTAGTATTTTGTGTTGTCCCTCGTAGGCTAGAAACGAAAATCTCAGCAACACATTAGTGGAACTTTCTGCTCAAGTGGGACAATTACAAGCTCGAGAACAGGCTCTCACCACCATGATAAAGCTGAAGGTAATGCAAAATCACGATACTTCCACTTGCCAGGCACTTTGTAGCTGATAGAGTACAGCAATGTACATTAAGTTCCTGAAGTCCCACAGCGACTCAGATAGGTTGAGCTATCAATGTTGCTCTCTTTTTTTAAATTCTGGTTTTAGAAATGAGGGAAACAAGTCTAAAATGATGCCCCCAAGGCCCTGAGAGGAGGCAGGACTGCACTGTGGGTCTCTGTCTCCAAGGCCCATTCCATGGTCCAGCATGCCTGCACTCAGCTGGTTTCTTCTGAGGTATCCATTACTGGGTCTCATGAAGTCATTAGCTATCAAATTGCTTGTTAATATGTTTTTTTTAAATTAATTTATTTTTGGCTGCGTTGGGTCTCCGTTGCTGTGCGCGGGCTTTCTCTAGTTGGGGCAGGCGGGGGCTACTCTTCGTTGTGGTGCGCGGGCTTCTCATTGCGGTGGCTTCTCTTGTCGCGGAGCACTGGGCTCTAGGTGCACAGGCTTCAGTAGTTGCAGCATGCGGGCTCAGTAGTTGTGGCTCGCAGGCTCCAGAGTGCGGGCTCAGTAGTTGTGGTGCACAGGCTTAGTTGCTCTGCAGCATGTGGGATCTTCCCGGACCAGGACTCGACCCTCTGTCCCCTGCATTGGCAGGTGGATTCTTAACCACTGTGCCACCAGGGAAGCCCGTTAATATGTTTCTAATTGAGGAGAAAACTTAGCAGTCAAGTAGTTGATGTAGTCACGAACATGCCATAAACAGTGATTGATAAAGTCTCTTCTATATGGTAACACATGTGTTGGACAGCAGGTGATTGATAAAGTCTCTTCTATATGGTAACACATGTGTTGGACAGCAGGTGACTAGAGGAGTGCTTCTGGTATAATGGGACACTCATGCTAATTCATATGTGATTTTTCCCAGCACATAAATGTTTTTGAGTGATCAGGGACAAACTTTCATAAAATTAAAAAGAAAATATTAAAATCTACAGAATTGTCTTTAATCAAGTAGTGACCAGTTTCCTGGCTTCAGCAACCCCTACAGTGTCCATCATAGCAAACTCCTGGTGAAGCTGAAAAGGATTGCCTGACTGATGTGTCTGCAGTGGCGTTTGCTAAACTGTGTTCTTGTACTTAACAGGACTACTGTTTCTTTTTTTTTCTTTTTTTTTTTTTTTTGTGGTACGTGGGCCTCTCACTGTTGTGGCCTCTTCCGTTGTGGAGCACAGGTTCCGGACACGCAGGCTCAGCAGCCATGGCTCACGGGCCCAGCCGCTCTGCGGCATGTGGGATCTTCCCGGACCGGGGCATGAACCCGTGTCCCCTGCATCGGCAGGCAGACTCCCAACCACTGCGCCACCAGGGAAGCCCAGGACTACTGTTTCTTTGCTACTGGTCTGATCGCAGAGTTCCATCGGTTTTTGAATGGTCTGCCCAAATCCTATTTTTCCCATAAGTCCTAACGTGAGATGTGCAGACTGCGAAGTATTTTAGGAACGCATATAGGATGCTATCGCAGAAACCTTTGTCCTTAAGCAAAGGTAAAACCTGCTAGTAATAGTTATTCCACATGAGTGGTGGGGGAGTACTTTTGCTTATTATTTTTATACTTTCAGGTGTTATTTGAATTGCTTTTCAACAAGCACATAGACACCTTTTATGTAATTAAAATAACCACCTCAACAATAAGAGGTTCTGAATTGGGTAGGTTTGGGATAAGGTCTTGGTGTCTGTCATTTTAACAAGCTGAAAAGAAGGGGAGGAAGAGAGAGCCTATGGGATTTACCTGTAATGCAGAGAAGAAGCCCCCTCAAGGGCCACCAGCCTTCCTATTGCTATTACAATTTCATACGTAATCAAATGTTTGCTTCTAAACTTTCTGAGACAGTAAACTATGGTGGTGGTGTGTGCATGGTTTCAGGGGCAGCCGGCTAAGTTCAAATCGGAACTCCATCACTAACCAGTTGTATAACTGTGGCCACTTTACTGTCGAGTCCTCTGTCACGTGGGGAGTAACAATAGTCCCTGCCTCAGAGAGTTACCGTGAGGATTAAATGGGGTAACACATGCAAAGTGCTTGGAATGAAACCGGGTACACGAGATCTTTTTTTTTTTTTTTAATTCTTTTTGGGGTATAGTTGACTTACAATGTTGTGTTAGTTTCAGGTGGACAGCAAAGTGAATCAGTTATGCATATACATATATCCACTCTTTGTTTTTCGATTCTTTTCCCATACAGGTCATTACAGAGTATTGAGTAGAGTTCCCTGTGCTATAAGCAGGCTCTTACTCATTCTCTATTTTATATATAGTAGTTTGTATATGTCAATCCCAATTTATCCCTCTCCCACAATGAGATCTTAGTAAGTGTAGTGTTTCCTTATTGTTTAGTTGGAATTTTAAAATCTTATGTAACAGTTTTCAAATTTGGTTTGTAGGACAAAGATATTATCGAGGCAGTCAATCACATTGCTGACTGCTCGGGTAAATTTAAATTGTTAGAGCATGCCTTACGCGATGCTAAGATGGTGGAGACCTGTATTGTGAAAGAAAAGCAAGATTATAAGCAGAAATTGAAGGCACTTAAGATTGAAGTCAATAAGCTGAAAGGTAAGGAAGAGGCATAAATTTAAGCCTTTTATCTTGGGAATATATTTCTTCATTTGGGTTCACTTAATCTCATAGCTGAGAGTAGGTCTGTTGTTAGCTTTAGGTCCTACCCTGAGATGTTCATTTCATTTGTATAGAATTATGCTGCGATTTTTTTGTGTTACAAGATAAATAACAGAGTTGGGGTAAACTGCCTCATGCGTTCTATTTTAAAAATAATCCTGCCTTTGCTGTACCGGTTATCTATTGCTACTATACGCTTTGTAGCAACCAATGACAGTATCTCAGTGGCACGCAACCACGAGCATCTGAGAAGCTCATGTATCTGGAAGCCACACGGGAATTGGCTGATCTCCGTTGGGCCCAGCTGAGCGGCTCCCCTGGGGCATCTTCTCCTCCCCGGTCGGCTAGCCTGGGCATTTCTTCCCACAGTGAAGGCAGAAGCTTAAGAGAAGCAGAAAGATGGGAGGACCCACATATACCATCACTTCCCCCTCATTCTGTGGCCAAAGCGAGTCACGTGGCTGAACCCCGAGTCAGGCAGTCCCCTGTGGGAGGATTTACAAGAAATCGAGGGAGGAACGCAGGGAGGGGTGAGGAGTTACCACGAACAACACAAACTCCCACAGTGGCTTTTCGGTGCGTGTTTTATTTTGGGGGGAATTCCTTTTGTGTCCTCCTGTTCTATTTGCATTCTCACAGTAACCCCACAGTTTACTTTTCTACTACTTGAAGTTTTCTAATGAAACGAAGGCTGGGTATGCCAGATAGGTTAGTGCTATGTACTGGAATATGGGTCTAGGTGATGGAGTAAAAATTTATATTTGTCTGCAGAGGATGTGGCCTTTCCCCACTGTGGGCGGGGGAAGCTGTTGGATGGAGGCGCTATCCAGGTCTTAAATCTGCACCCAGACTGTCCCATTTATAAGTGGTCATCACGTTAGACACGAAGACTGACTCCTGCCGTGGAACGAGCAAACTTAGAATGACAGAGCCGTGCGGTGGTGTAATTGCTCCACCTCTGTCCCTGGTGGAATCCCTCATGAGGCAGGGAATTGCTGTTCAAATTGTGAAAGGCTATTGGGGCAGGTTTAATTTAAAAAACTCCACCTCCTAAAATCTTGTTCTTATGATGCCCTGACTTGTGGTCAGTCGTAATTTTGTCTCCATTTGTAGCTTCAGCTAAAATCATAATCATACTATAAGCCCCTTGACAGCAGGGACGGACTCTGTCTTCTCTTTTTTTGGATCCACAGTTAATAGCACAGCTCCTGGGGTACATTGTAGGCATTCGATAAGTATTTATTGAATGCTGTGTTTACCTAGGTAAGATTTAAAGTAAAAAGAAGTCTGTTTTTATCAACTTTTATGTCTTATTTTATAAATTCAATATTTATTACAAAAATAAACGCAGCATCATGGATAGTGGACTAGAGAGTGAGGGAAAGAGACTCATTTGGTTTGGGTGCACTGGGAAGGCGTCTTTGAAGAGAACATTAGAGCTGAAACTTGGATGATGGGAAGAACCAGTCGTGCAAAGATCTGGGCCAGGACCTTCCAGGCAGAAGAAAGAGCAAATGCAAAAGCCCTGGTGTGGGTTTTGAGGTTGGGGCCAGTGTAAGGAACAGATTGAAAGGGCAGGGCCAGGCTGTGCAGGCCTTAAGGTAATGAGTTTGGATTTCCTCCTAAGTGTAGCACAAGGGCTTTTAACAGAGAAGTGACGCCAGCAGATGGCCCTGATTGCTCCGTGGACAGTAGGCTGCAAAGGGAGAGGCAGGGTTCGAGCAGGGAGACGGTGGAAACCTTGGCCAGGGTCACTGCTGGGGGTGCAGTGAGATGTTAGATGAGGGACATATTTTGGCTGTAGATCCAACAGGACTTCATATTATTTGGAAGTGGGTGCTGAGGACATGAGAGGTATTCACAGTGTATATTCTTCTAGGAACTAGTATTTATTTGAGGACTTTTTTTTCCCTTCTATTTGTGAAGAGGATCTAAATGAAAAGACAACAGAAAATAATGGACAACGAGAAGAGATCATTCGCCTCAAGCAAGAGAAAAGTTGCCTGCATGATGAATTGGTTTTTACTGGTAAAAATAGACAATTAGTTTAAGTAACCTGAACGTTCTACAATACTACCATGATGGGCTAAATGAATTGTACCTCTCTCAAAATACTTCATGTATTTAATTAATTTATTTTAACAGCCTTTGAGAAATGAGGAGGGACCAGGCAGGGAATTTTAAAGCTGTTATCGTGCCTCCCAGTTCACTCTGTTTCCTCTTCTGTAAAATGAGGAGCTGCTCTCCCTTCTAGCTTGAGTGCATGACTATACTAGCTCACTAGACATAGTACTTGTGCTTAAAAATTCAATAAGAAAGAATCTTATGAGCCAAGTATTTGCAAATACTAGATAAAAATTAGGAATTCGACATTTTTTCAATTTTGCAAATAGATCACCTGTAGTTATTACAGTTGGAAAATACTCATGTGTTTTGTTACATCAGTACGACCGCAAAATAATAATGTTGGGGATGAATTTTTCATGACTTAAAAGCAAGTTTGTCAATAAGGTGTAACTTAGGCCCCCTTCTGATAAACATAAAAGTGGCACTCCCCACTCTCCCTCACCGCCATGTTCTCCTACGCTCTAACCCCAACCCACCCCAGTGTGTCAGAGTTTCTAGCCTCTCCTTTCTCTGCTCCCAACTGAGAATCACTGATATTTAGAGCTTATCTATATATGGCCCTGACAGCCAAGAAGATTTTGTTAGACTTTAATTTTGGTGGTTTGTATGAAGAAAATCATAGGTTTGGAGGTAAAGTTCCAAACAGAAATTAAATGAACTGGGACTTCCCTGGAGATCCAGTGGTTAGGACTCCGCGCTTCCACTGCAGGGGGCGGCAGGTTCGATCCCTGGTCAGGGAACTAAGATCCCGTGTGCCATGTGGTATGGTCAAAAGAAAAAAGAACTTAATTAACTAAGTGAACATGTTTGCGTCTACTCGTACCTACCCTCAATGTCCTTCCTGCTAGGAAGAGACTACATTTCTATAAGTTAAAGGGCAGAATACAGTATTATATTACATTTTTTTCAAATAAAATGAAATTCTTAATTTTAATCTCATGGGATTAAAGATTGGGGAAATGCAGTTTCCCACCACTAGAGGTCACTATTTCCATTATTTCTAGGATTCCTGTGTCTCAAAGTAATTATGTCTTACATTGTTACAGATACTTACATAAAGATATACATATATTTGTACATCTACACAAAGATATACATATGTTTGTAGCTTTATAGTTGAATTCCCGCAATCTTTGGATCAGCATCTGTGTGCCAGGCACTCTGCTAGTGACTAAGAAGCGCATAGGCCCAAAGAGAGTTTAGTGCTCTACAGATGCTGTGAATAAAATGTGTGAGGTCAGAGGAAGGAAAAACATTTACAGAACATTTTAATAATCTCCTTTTTTTTGGTTCATCTGTTTTTACTCATATGTTCTATTATGTATTACTAGGTAAAGTATATGTAACTTGTTAGATAATACTCTAATAAATCCATTTTATGAAATATTTTTTTATCCTTTTCTAAGCTGATTTCTTAAATATCTTTTCAATTCGTACCACTGTCTCAGAACAATTTTTATATGTTTAAATTATAAAAGTGAATTAAAGCCTGAAAAGAATTTTTAAAGGCTTAACATGATAATATGCTCTCAGGTGTCATGGCTAAAAATTAACACATTTTATTCAAGGTTGGAAGATGTCTTAAAAATGTACCTTTAAGTTCAAAACTTCTTTTTCCTCTTGTTGAAGATGAAGTTCTTCACATAGGCTTAGAGACATGTTTCATTTGTACATATTGCTTATAAGAAGTCTGCAAATAAAACAATGATACTAGTTTACATTTCTGTGGCCCCGCGAGTCCCATAAACAGGGCCCTGTGAGATTGAGTGAAGGTCTCCCAGGCAGTGAAAGGCACAGAAGCTTGATCAGAATTTGGCAGGTCCAGACGTCAGCACCCTTTCCTTTGTGCTGTCTTCCTTAGGCTGCCCGCTCAGGCAGGTGTCAGCAGAGCTCCATACCTGTGTGTCTTCAGTGACCAACTTGTGAAATAGGCGGACTCGCTCCACTTTGACCCCAGATAACCCAGCCACGTAGGAAAGTGTCAGATCTAAGGAAACAATTCTGTTTCGTGCAACAGTAGATTATTCTGAAGTCAGGTTAAGGCAGTGTTGAAATATATTTAAAATTATCCTTGAATGCCAAATAAAGTAGCTGGCTTTTGTTTAGGGGCCCTGCTGTGTCCAAAACAAGTATCTCTGAGTGCTGGGAATGCACCCAGCGTGTGATCATGCTGTTAATGGAAGAGATGGGTAGAGCTGAGAGCAGCCGGAGTCCCAGATGCCCTGAGGGCATCACTTCCATCCGGAAAGAGCTACTGTTTTACTGTTTTCTTTGTGCATAGAGTTGAATTCACATAAACTAAATGCGACTCTACATAAACATTGCAAGTGCACTACTTTTATAGGCTTTTGTTATGGTGTTGACTCACCTAATGCAAAGAAATAAATTCAGAATTGAAGAGACGTAAGTTTTAAACCCGACGCCGTGGCTTTCACTGTGCCACGAGGCACGGTTCTCAATTCTGTGCATGAGGATTACCTTTAAAAGTAAAATGAGGGCTTCCCTGGTGGCGCAGTGGTTGAGAGTCCGCCTGCCGATGCAGGGGACGCGGGTTCGTGCCCCGGTC
>NW_020174645.1:5604997-5628780 GCF_003031525.2 Neophocaena asiaeorientalis asiaeorientalis | reverse complement strand
AAAGTAAGATGATGTGGGACTTCCCCGGCGGTCCAGTGGTTAGGACTTTGCCTTCCAGTGCAGGGGGTGAGGGTTCGATCCTTGGTTGGGGAGCTAGGATCACACATACCTCGTGGCCAAAAGGCCAAGTCATAGAACAGAAGCAATATTGTGGCAAATTCAATAAAGACTTTAAAAATGGTCCACATCGGACTTCCCTGGTGGCACAGTGGTTAAGAATTCCCCTGCCAATGCAAGGGACACAGGTTTGATCCCTGGTCTGGAAAGATGCCACATGCCACGGAGCAACTAAGCCCGTGCGCCACAACTACTTAGCCTGCACTCTAGGCCTGTGAGCCACAGCTACTGAGCCCATGTGCCACAACTACTGAAGCCTGCGTGCCTAGAGCCCGTGCTCCACAAGAGAAGCCACCACACTGAGAAGCCCGCACACCGCAACGAAGAGTAGCCCCCTCTCACCACAACCAGAGAAAAACGCACGTGCAGCACTGAAGACCCAATGCAGCCCCAAATAAATAAATACATAAAAATTTTAATGGTCCATATCAAAAAAAATCTTAAAAAAAAAAAGATGATGCTGCAGACCCGTATCAGAAGGGCTGAGCATTAAGCGCGTTTGGCTAGGAGGTGGTGGCTTTCATAGATCCCTCCTCACGCTGTATTCCGCCTGGTCCCCGGTGACCGCCAGCAGACACTTTGCAGAAAAGCTGTCCAGGTAGAGTTGCTGTCTCCAGCAAAGCTCATGCCTTTGTCCTTAAACGGTTTCTGTGACGCTCCAAATGTAAAGCGATAATAATATTTGTATTCTTTTTCATCCATGAGAAAAATGACGTGGAAAAGGTGCTTTGTTAATAAACCGTAGAAGTTGTACATTTTGATTTAGGCTGCACCTGATTTACTCAAAACCGATTCATGTATTAATAATTAGAGGGTCATTTTATGCATTGAGCTTGACCTTCTTATAAAGGTAGTGGGTTTTTTTAGGTGAGACATTTGTTGTTGATCTGTCGCTTCTATGTGAATGAGATTATTTCCCCTTAAGCATACATAATATTAATATTTTTTTCCCATACAAGTCTTCGTATAGCACTTTAGATCTTTCCTTTCTGGGGGTTCTCATCTGCCAAGTTCTGAAACTTTTCAAAATACTGATTTCTCATACCCCAACTCTAGTAACAGCAAAGTGTCTGTGTTTCAGCAGAATGTTTATGGTCTTTGTAAAAGAATGAAGATTAAAAAAAAAAAAAAAACAACCTCTGTTCTTTTTGTGCTAGAAAATTGAGTGTAATACTATGTATATTAAAGAAAATTCTGAATCTTAATTACCCGTCAGGTAAAGAGTTTTCAAGAAAAAGAAAGTCTGTAAAGGAGTGCTGGACTTTCATGAAAATGGAAAGACAAGTTTGTCTACCTATGGGGTCACCTCATAGGTCCGGATATCTTCAGTTTTTGCTCAGTGAGAATACATACAAGTGGCCCGATTGTGAGATTATATCAGATTGACTTACATACTGGTGAAAATAGTGATTTTTTTTTTTCTTTTTTTTGCCCCTTGTAATGTTAGGTTTTTTTCTGTTGGTAAAGGTAATATGCTGTTTGGATTTTTACAAGGAAAATGCATTTGTAAGTTACCTGTGTAATGTGAATAAGTAAGTAAAGAGTAAAGTAATATGTATTAAATTTAGAGATTTAGAAACCACCCCCTCAAAAAAAAAAAGGAAAATAATTGTCATTAATCCTTCCATCTAAGAAATAACTTGATACTTCCTTCAGCATGCTTGCTCTCAGCCTTTTTCTATGCACATCTACACACAGACACACACATGTAATTTAAGCAGGCAGTTGATACAGTTTTGAATACCTTTTTGACTTAACATTAATTATATTGTGAAAGTTTTCAAATTTGGTGAAGGATCTAGTCAGAATCACTGATGAAAGCTCTTTCCAGCCATCCATTTTGCAGTTTTAAAATTCAGGAAGGGGGGGGGCAAAAGTTAGCTGCGCATAAAATTGTTGGAAATGAAGAGGTTTGTGTTGATATGGGCTGGTGAAAAACGTTTTAATACTATTTGTTCTTAAATAGTAGAGAGAGACAAAAGGAAAGACGAGTTACTGGATATCGCAAAGTCAAAGCAAGAACGCGTGAGCGCAGAGCTGCATAATCTGAGACAGGTAGGCTCCCACTTACCTTCTCTGTTAGGTGGGAAACGCTTATAAACAAGCATCAAACTAGGAAAAGCGTGTGCCCAGTGATTCTGTTTATGATGCGTTTGGAATCCCGACTACATGAAAGGTGTATCACATTAACCTAGCAGATAGGGTCTTGCTTATGGTAATTCAAGGTTAGGAGACCAGTTACATTAACAAATCTCAGTGCTAACATAGGAAAAATAAAAGCAAACGTATTCAGCCTAGTTCTTTAGTCACTGTCTGATCTGTTTTGGCATTTCAAAGTGCCAGTTGTTGGCTCAGTTTAGCTTTCTTGTTACGCTTTATTTTGATTTATCAATATCTATGGCAGATGTACATAAAACAACAGCGTGACCTGCAGTTTCTTAATTTCAATGTGGAAAGTTCTCAGGAATTAATACAGATATATGACTCAAAGGTGGAGGAATCAAAGGCCCTGGAATCCAGGTAATCTTAGTATGATGCTATTAATATGATCTTATATGTTATTCCATCGTTCAGTCAGTATTTGTTAAGTACCTGCTGTGGGCCAGTACTTAACTACTGTTTGGTAGGTAGTAGGGAATAAATGTATGTGACCTAATCCTGGGTTGTAGTGAGAATTTTAGGCATGATCTTAATTTAACCATTTGATTAAATTCATTAAACACATTATTTGTGTGTTTGTTGTGTAGAAGGCTTGGAGCTAAAGTAGAAATTACAGAGATGAATCATTTATTCATTCATTCAGCACTCAGTATTTTAGGCACGGGCTAGGAATAGGGAAAAGGAAGATATATTGGGCATAGTACTTGCTTAAAATAATGTCAAAGAATGGTATAAATAACTGCAGTAGAAGTTCAGCTGAGGGTGATCTCTGCTCTCAGCCTGATTTTCCCGTTTTCCTTGTTAATAGGGGGAGACGTCTACTCCTACCTGTAAAAGGCAGTGTGTGAATTAAATGGGTTTCTGTAAAATTAAGATATAAATATATGAGGTCTGGTTTAATTTAACAAGCATACAACTGCCCCACAGTTAAATTGAGTCCACTTTTACAAGCAGAAATGGTACGGGGAGTCATGGAAAGGAACAGGAATTCAGGGAGTTCCCCGTCACCACACACAGGAGCAGAAGCTGGGCTGGATGACGCAGCTCCTTTCCCCGGAGGGTGGAGTTCAGGATGGGGGTGGTCAGAGTTGCAGGGAGGGATGTAAGGAGCAGCTGTTGCTACAGACAGGAGAACTGGGGACTCACCCACACTTTGCTGCATTTGCTGTACTCTTCTTCGAGGTCTTGCTGGGGGTTGTTGCACCATTGCTCTGTATCCCAGCTGTGGCTGCTACTCGTAAACACCAGACCAACCCAGCGACCTCTTGCAGGCAGAAGCCCCTAACCTATTGGCTCTTTCTCCTTTTTGCACTGCATTTCTCCTGGAAGGTACCTGGGCTGGATGATTGAGGTTATTCTTTAAGAACATAAAGTGGCTTATCCCAGTCTAGAAGGAGGGATCAGAATCATACAGATTAGAACACCTGAACAGGTGTGACATGAAAAACTTGGACAATTTATTAGAAGGCTTATCACAATGATTTTTATTTTATGCACATGTGGTGTCACTTTTACCTTAGACCAGTTTTCAGTATATAGCTACATAGGCATCCAGCAGATAAATGGGAGGGTCATGAATGCAGTCTGGTGAACACATTCGGCACTTGCCAGTTTATCGTTGTACCTTGACTCTCCATTGCCTTTCAATCCTGACTTTATGTCTATTTAACTGCGAATTAGGAAGAGAAATAACAGATCAATCAACGAGTATTTACAGAACACTTAGTGTATGTTAAAGGCCGTCTTAGGTTCCAGGAGGATTAAAAATGCTTCTACATGTGAACAAAAACCTTAAGAATCTTTTTTTTTTTTGCGGCACGCGGGCTTCTCACTGCTGTGGCCTCTCCCGTTGCGGAGCGCAGGCTCAGCGGCCATGACTCATGGGCCCAGCCGCTCCGCGGCATGTGGGATCTTCCCAGACCGGGGCATGAACCCGTGTCCCCTGCATCGGCAGGCGGACTCTCAACCACTGCGCCACCAGGGAAGCCCCTTAAGAATCTTTTGACAAAACTTTTATATGTATGAAACAGTGAATGATATAGTTATAATAGGAAATTCGCTATCTGATTAATTAGATATATATTAATATATACAGTAAGATAATGATTTGCAGTATGGAGAGTCAGTGCAGTGGACATTAAGGATGGGAAGAGGGGAGTGGGTGTGGTGGTCGGCAAGACTTCCTGGAAGAGGTTGGGCTAAAATTGGGCTCCGAAGAATATAAAAATTCTACCTCATATTTTCAACTCAGACAAATGGGTCTTGCTAGGGTTTAGCTCAGCTGATGAGGTTTGAGTGAAATATTTAGAACGACAGTATCAAGTGTATCTTATAACTTCCGTTTTTTGTAATGCCACCATAGCAGAGAAATGTGTTTATCAGACCTTGAAAATAACCACCTAAAAGTCGATTTTAAGAGGGAGAAAAATCAGAAGTCACTGATTAAGGACCAAAAATTTGAGACCACGTTGGTTCAGCAAAATAAGTCAGACGAGAACTCTTATGATGTATGCAAAGAGAAGAAACTACAGGTTAATACTTCATTTGGGGGAAAAAGTGTAATTGCTATCTCATCTCTACTTGCAAAAGACTTAGTGGAGAAACAAAAGTCTTGGTCTCTGGGAGGAAAAATCCAGACTGAACCCGAAAACAAAAGTACATTTTGCAAGATCCACGCAAAATCACCAAAAGGTAATGGAGTTGGGATTCAGAATGAAGAGAAACAACTCTCGGAAACATCAACATCTGTAGCCGATGAAAAGTGGCATGACGTCAGCCTTTACCTGGGCCTGGCCAACTGTTCTGGTTCAAAACAACCAGAAAAGCTAGATGTCAAATGTCAAGATCACCTGGAAAGGTCTGGAGTCTCATGTTGCCATAAAAGCGAAGCCTGTCTGGATGAAAGCGACATGTGGGGATCCAAGTGCTGCCACCCGAGTGACTTCATGATAGAAGCTCCAGGCCACATGTCTGACGTGGAATGGATGAGCATCTTCAAGCCTTCCAAAGTGCAGAGAACCGTGCGCCACAAATCGGTGTGCACTTGTTCGGAAAGTGCCAGTGGAACCAAATACAACTCCTCCACAAGGTGAGTCTTGTTTCATGTTTGTGAACACCCAGGGAACCTACTTACTGTTCTGAGAAATATAAAAGGGCTGCAGTAGCCACTTCATGCCAACTGTGAAACGGAAAGCAGTGTTTACAAACCGTTTCCTCTTTTCATCACAGGGTAGGCTGTTGAGTTTTTGACTGCACAGAGGCTGTATTGGATTCCAGTGAGAAGTTTGTGCCTAGGACAGCTTCTGAGGCAAAAGTTTTGCTTAAAAACAAAGCCAGTTGTCATGAGCTGAGCAAACATGTTTTATTTTAAAACAAACGGGGAGGTCACTTTACAGGGTAGAATGCGGCTGTGGAGCATTCCTCAGCCAGGATCCTTTTGAATCGATAAGCCAGTTTCTTTCATGTCCAGATTACATTCCCTAGACCCCAGATAAGACATTCTTTTTGCCCCCATTGGCTTATTTACACATCCAACTGCTTTGGCCTTTGTGTTCACTTTACATTTCCCAAACTTTGTTACTTTTAAAAATCATGCAGGGGAAAGAATATTTGTATTTAATAAGCTGGTAACAGTTACTGGTTTCTTTTTTTCCAGTTTTATTGAGATATAACTGGCACGCAGCACGGTATACGTTTAAGGTGTTCGGCATAATGATTGCACTGCCTCAGGAAATGATGACCACAGTAGGTTTAGTGAACATCCATCCTCTCATAGAGACACAAAGTAAAAGAAAAAGAAAAAAATATATTTTTTCCTTGTGATGAGAACTCTTAGGATTTACTTTCTCAACAACTTTTTTTTTTTTTTTTTTTTGTTTGGTACGCGGGCCTCTCACTGACGCGTCCTCTCCCGTTGCAGAGCACAGGCTCCGGACGCCCAGGCTCAGCGGCCATGGCTCACGGGCCCAGCCGCTCCGCGGCATGTGGGATCTTCCCGGACCGGGGCACAAACCCGCGTCCCCTGCATCGGCAGGCGGACTCTCAACCACTGCGCCACCAGGGAAGCCCTCAACAACTTTTATATATAACCTACAGCAGTGTTAATTACATTAATACTACTGTACGTGAAATCCCTAGTGCTTATGTCTCTCATAACTGCAAGTTTGTGCCTTTTGACCACCCTTATCCAACTGGTTTTTTTAAGAGAAAAAAAATGGATTAGTTTCTGGCATAGGCTGCATTTTTCAGGCTCATCTTACTGTTCAAATTGCTGAATCTTGTAATGAGTTGAGGGGTGCTACACTAACGTCTGCTATTGTTAAAGCAAACCTAGCTCTTTGATCTTAAATTACAGAAAGGATGAAGCCTCTGTTTTGAGACCCTTATTTTAATCAGCACATTGACTTTCATAGGACTCTATGATTAAACTTCCCTCCTCGTATTTTCATTGTTTAGATTATCGTTTGGCCCTTTTAGAAGCCTGAGTCGCTTAAAAATCATACAGTTATTCTGTCAACAAAAACT
Source organism: Neophocaena asiaeorientalis asiaeorientalis (assembly GCF_003031525.2). Classification (NCBI taxonomy): domain Eukaryota; kingdom Metazoa; phylum Chordata; class Mammalia; order Artiodactyla; family Phocoenidae; genus Neophocaena; species Neophocaena asiaeorientalis. Next base: position 5,621,979 of record NW_020174645.1, on the reverse strand, counting down.
GGTTTTTACACTAAATATTATCTATTCATATTTGGTTTTTAAAGATCATCTTAGATAATTGCAAGTACCAGGAGGGCACAGCTTCCTATTTTTCACTATTGAACAAGAACACGCATATATTAAGGGAAAAGCTTGTGTTAAGTCGTTTTAAGAGCAGAGCGGACACATATTAAACTTAGTGTATGAAAGAAAATCAAAGACAATTTCAGAGTTTTCTTTCAAGGCCCTTTTGACCTCCGTGGCTTGAAATGATTCAAGTGACTTCTCGTCCTGCCAGCAGAGGCCAAGGCATCGCATGACAAACGCGTGATTAAGTGGAAAAGATAATGATGTTTTCCTGTTTTTCCTTAGATTATACGAGCTTGTGTACCTACTTCATCACCTGACTAAAATGGTCACATTTATACCACCGTTCCATTTGCCGCGCAGGGGTTTACGTGTGGAGGGGGCAGCCGCCGCGGCCTGCTCTGCCTGCCTCACGGGGCCTGTGGGAGGAAGAGGTTTCCAGGGCCTCTTGCTCTCAGCTCTGCTTTGAGCCCGGTGTTAACAACGCACCAGAAACTTAGCTGCACGTGTCTGCTCTCTAACTACTGAGACCCTATGGAAGAATCAGGGACCCACAACAGTGCCATTCTGCTTTCACAGAAGGACTCGCAAAAGACCATTAACAAAAATCAGTCTCACAAACCAAAAACCTAGAACCTTCCAATGTTTAACCTTACGCTGTATTCATTTTTTTCCTCTTTTGGATGATCTCGTCTCTCACACCTTCTTTTCTTTGCTTTTTTTTTTTTGTGGGTGTGGGGAGGAGGACAATTCTCTCTTCTGTAGTTACCCTTTAACGAGGAATTTGGTCTCTAATGTTCTATTCAAACTTGAGCTTCATCATCAGAAAAGAAAACATTTTTTTTTTTTTGTCCTGTTGAGATACTTTCAAGTATAACAGTACTGGTGACATGTGTCTGCTCTTGTTTCAAGATGCCTGTTTTTGTTTTGGTTTTATTATTCACAGTGAGCTGATTGCCAGCCAGCAGTCCCACTGTTTGGGTTCTTCAAAATCTGCCTTAAGAGAGGATGAGAAGTTGATAGAGACGGAGTCCTCTTCTGATAAAAAGAACTCATCTAAGATTTTGTTAGTCAACGAAGATGCAGCATTGCCCAGTGAAAAGGTTTGTATTTCGCTTAGAAATACCCAGCTTATTCAAGCAAGACTTCTCCCCAGCATACTTTTTTTTTTTTGCTGTACGCGGGCCTCTCACTGTTTTGGCCTCTCCCATTGCGGAGCACAGGCCCCGGACACGCAGGCCCAGCGGCCATGGCCCACGGGCCCAGCCGCTCCGCGGCATGTGAGCTCCTCCCGGACCGGGGCACGAACCCGTGTCCCCTGCATCTGCAGGCGGACTCCCAACCACTGCGCCACCAGGGAAGCCCTCCCAGCACACTTTTAATTCCCTTAGAGCACTACTGTTAGTGTGCTTAATTTTGGCTATTCTTCAGGTTTTTTTTTTTAAATTATAGAACTTTAATTTATATTACTTAACTGAAGTCATAATTATTTACCTTCTCTTTTCTTTAAATATCCTATAGATAACTTCAGGTAGGATGTCCCTCAGGCCCTCCAGGTGACTGATCTATCTATTTTTAATAAATATTTTAAACATATAGAAAATGAAAAATACAAGTAACTATGTGCTTACGTTCGGATTTAACACGTTGACATTTTGCCATGTTTGCTTTATTTTTCAACTTGTGAAATAAATAAAATGTTACAGATAAAGGGTAAGTTCATGTGCCATTCTGCCTGTGCCTACCCTCCACCCCCACCAGTTAACCACTACCCTGAAGTTGCATCCATGCTTGCTTTATGCTTTTATGTTTTACAGAAAAGTGTATACTTAAGGGCAGGAATAGAGACGCAGACGTAGAGAACAGATGTGTGTACACAGCGCGGGGGGTTAGATGGGTGGGATGGGGGAGAGGGAGGGAGGTCCAAGAGGGAGGGGACATATGTATACACATAGCTGATTCACTTCGTTGTACAGCAGAAACTGACACAACGTTGTAAAGCAACTCTACCCCAATTTTTCTTTAATTGCATACTATTGCTTTGTTTAAACTGTACGTGAATGGTAAACTGCCGTCTGTATCCTTTCTGATGTGATTTTCCAGCTTTGTCAGTGTTTTGTGACCTTCATCTGTGCTGACACCGTGGACCTATAGCCTCTTCATTTTGGTTGTTGCTTGATGTGTGAGCCAGTGATTGAATAAACCGTAGTCTGTCCACGGCCCTACAGACAGGCAGTGAGGTTGTGTCTACAGTGTCATTATTGTGGATGAGCCAGTGTTTCCAACATGAATGGGGTCCCCCTTGCAGGTGGTTCGTAAAGAAAAGAAGTTCAAGTAAACTTAGTTATTTTTGGTGTGATTTTGGGAAGATATCCGGGAAGATGAGTTGGGTTCAAATCCCGGTTTTGCTTTGTCTTAGCTCAGTGACGTTAGTCCAGTTACTTAATTTCTTTGAGCCTCAGTTTCTTCGCCTGCAAATGTGCAGTTATAACATCACAGTTGCTTGGTTTAAAGGGGATATTGGAGGGCCTGGTCCCTAAAGGGTATTTGATGACTATTAGTTCTCTTTGTTCAAAACTGACTGCACCAAGTGTTGACTAGGATCCGGTGCACCTGGGACTTTTGTTCACTGATGGTGGGAATGTAAATGGTAGAGCCACTCTAGAAAACACTTGGGTACTTTCTATTAAAAAAACTACTTAAAAAAAAATTAAATATACACCTACCATATGACCCAGCTGTTCTACTCCTAGAGAAATGGAAACATACGTCCACAGAAATATTAAAGCAGCTTTATTTGCACTCGCTAAAAAAAATGGAAACAACCCAAATATACTGCAGTAGGTGAATAGATAAAACTGTGGTATATCCATACAATGGAGTACTTCTCAGCAATAAAAAGGAATGAACTATTTATACACATACAGCATAGGTAAATCTCAAGATAATTACGCTGAGTGAAAGAAGCCAGACAGACAAAAGTATGTAATACATCTATATAAAACTCTAGAAGATGCAAACTAATCTCTGGTGACTGGAAGCAGATCAGTAGTTGTCTGGGAATGGCAAGGAGGCACTCACAGAGGCAGGAATTCCAAAGGGCCAAAGGCGTGATAAATGCGACCCATATTCATTGTGGGGATGGCTTCATGGGTGTGTACTCATGTACACATGTATGTAGGAAGTCATCAGATTGTACACTTAATTAGTTATTTTTGGGTGCGTTGGGTCTGTTGCTGCGCGCGGGTTTTCTCTAGTTGTGTCGAGCAGGGGCTACTCTTCGTTGTGGTGTGCGGGCTTCTCATGGCAGTGGCTTCTCTTGTTGTGGAGCACAGGCTCTAGTCGTGCAGGCTTCAGTAGTTGTGGCTTGTGGGCTCAGTAGTTGTGGCTCGCCGGCTCTAGAGCGCAGGCTCAGTAGTTGTGGCGCACGGGCTTAGCTGCTCCGTGGCATGTGGGATCTTCCCAGACCAGGGATCAAACCCATGTCCCCTGCATTGGCAAGTGGATTCTTAACCACTGTGCCACCAGAGAAGCCCCTGTACACTTAATTGTACAGTTAATTGTTATGTCCACTGTGGAAAACTCACAGATTGTACACTGTGGAAAACTTTTTACACAAAGTTGAAAATTAAATAAGAATAAACAAACTAAGGCATATTTCCACTTATTTTTAAAAGCTAACAAGACTTTAGTGTTAAAGTTGCATTTTTTAAGTATTTTGACCTGGTAATTACAGCCTTGGCAAGTTGATTTAAGAGAGGTAAACAATGCCTAGGATTCTTTTATCACATGGATGTTACTTAATTAGTTGTAGTAAGTTCTGTTTAAGTCAAATTATTTAGCAAAGTAGGTTCTAAGAAATAAATGGAATTTGGTTCTTCTAGTGTTTAATGCCCTGCTTTGATATGTAATACCTAAAGTCAAACATTGGGCTTCCCTGGTGGCGCAGTGGTTGAGAGTCCGCCTGCCGATGCAGGGGACACAGGTTCGTGCCCCGGTCCGGGAGGATCCCACATGCCGCGGAGCGGCTGGGCCCGTGAGCCATGGCCGCTGAGCCTGCGCGTCCGGGGCCTGTGCTCCGCAACGGAGAGACCACGGCAGTGAGATGCCCGGGTACCGCAAAAACAAAGCAAAACAAAACGAAAAATAAAGTCAAACATTAATGAACAGTTAACATTTGTGTTTGTTACATTGTACTTGTAAACATAAACAATGAAAAGTGCTTCTTGATTTCATGAATGCTGGAATTGTGTTGCTTTCCCAGGATGATTTTTCTCCCACAAGCAAGCTTCAGCGTTTGCTGGCAGAATCCCGTCAGATGGTTACAGATCTGGAGCTGAGCACTCTGCTCCCCATCAGCTCTGAGAATCTCAGCAGCAGCGCCAAAAATGTACGTGGTTCCTTTTCTTTTGACCCCATCTGTAGTATGCAAACACTCCAGTCGTTGTGCACACACGTCCCTTTCTGTTAGAATGAAAGGGGAGGAGGTAGCAGGCTGGGTTTAAGGAGAAAGAGAAAGTCATACTCAGATGTCGCCACACTCAGACTTCCTCTTTCCAGTTACCTGGGCACATGCATGTACATTCTGGGGGATTTTTAAAAAATATTTTATTGTAGAAGATTTCAAATACAGATGTAGAAAGAATACTTCCAATCACAGAGCTTCAGTAACCATCAGCTTTCTGCTGTTTTGTTTCATCTTCCCCCATCCATACCTGTTTTCTCCTGAAACTTTTTCTTTTTTTTTTGTCCGTGGGCCTCTCACTGCTCTGGCCTCTCCCGTTGCAGAGCACAGGCTCCGGACGCGCAGGCTCAGCGGCCATGGCTCACGGGCCCAGCCGCTCCGTGGCATGTGGGATCTTCCCGGACCGGGGCACGAACCCGTGTCCCCTGCATCGGCAGGCGGACTTTCAACCACTGCGCCACCAGGGAAGCCCCCAGCCTTGATTTTGTCGGTCCATTTGATTTTAGCCATTCTAGTAGATCTGAAATGGCATCTCGTTGCCATTGAATAATTTGCATTTTCCTGATAACCTAATGATGTGCATCTTCATGTGCTCTTTGGCCCTTCATATGTCTTCTTCTGTGCAGTGTCTTTAAGTCCTTTGCCCATTTTTAATTTGCTTGTTTCCTTTTATATTAATTGAGTTGTAAGAGTTTTTCATATAGTCTAGACACAAGTTCTTTATCTTTTGTCAAATATATTATTAATATTTTCTCCTAGTTTGTGGCTTGCCTTTTCATTCTCTTAAGAATAAAAGAGCAGAAATTTGAAATTTTGATGAAGTCCAATTTATCCTTTTTTTTTTTTTTTTAATGGTGTGTTTTTTGTTCCAAGAAGTCTACCTCAAGGTTGTGAATATTTTCTCCTCCTAGAAGTTTTTTGGTTCTGTTTAGGTCTATGGTTTATCTCTTATTTAAATTTTGTGGATGGTGTGAAGTAAAGATCAGGTTCATTTTTCTCCATACAGATTTTAGCTCCATCATCGTCATTGTTTGTTGAAAAGACTGTCCTTTCCCCATTGAATTACTTTGAGCATCTTTATTGAAAATCCGTTGACTGTATATTCAAGGGTCTATTTCTGGAGTCTCCAATCCGTTCCATTGGTATGGTTGTTCTCCTTACACCAATACCACACCAAATTGATTACATAACTCTGTAGGAAATCTTGAAATCAGTATACATCCTTGACTTTGTTTGCAAAATTGTTTTGCCTATTCTAGGCCCTTTGCCGTGTCCATAGCAATTTTAGAGTCAATGTGTCAGTTTTTTAAAAGTGCCCTCTGGTATTGTGATTTCATTGAATCTACGGATCACTTTGGGAAGGATTGACATCTGTGAACAGAGTATATCTCCAGTTGCTTAGGTCTTCCTTCTTTTCTCTTAAACCATATTTTGTAGTTTTCATTGTAGGGGTCTTACACATTTCTTTTTAATTTATTTTATTAATGTATTAATTTTTGGCTGCGTTGGGTCTTCGTTGCTGTGCATGGGCTTTCTCTAGTTGTGTCGACGGGCTTCTCATTGCGGTGGCTTCTCTTGTTGCAGAGCACAGGCTCTAGGTGCACAGGCTCAGTAGCTGTGGCACGGGGGCTCAGTAGTTGTGGCTTGTGGGCTCTAGAGCACAGGCTCAGTAGTTGTGGCGCACGGGCTTAGTTGCTTCGCGGCATGTGGGATCTTCCCGGACCAGGGCTCTAACCCGTGTCCCCTGCATTGGCAGGCGGATTCTTAACCACTGCGCCACCAGGGAAGCCCCATTACACATCTTTTAAAAAATTTATTCCTAACATTTTGTTTATTGATGCCATCATATGTGGTATTTTAAATTTCATTGTCAAATTGTTTGTTGATGATATGAAGAACGATAATTGCCTTTTATAAATTGCATCTTTGCTACCTGGGCTCTTTGGTCAGGCCATGGAAGCTACCTAAATGCCCATTGACAGATGAATGGATAAAGAAGTTGTGGTACATATATACAATGGAATAATACTCAGCCATAAAAAGGAATGAAACTGGGTCGTTTGTTGAGACGTGGATGGATCTAGAGACTGTCATACAGGGTGAAGTAAATCAGAAAGACAGAAACAAATATCGTATATTAACGCAAGTATATGGAACCTAGAAAAATGGTACAGATGATCCAGTTTGCGGGGCAGAAGTTGAGACACAGATGTAGAGAAGAAACGTATGGACACCAAGGGGGGAAAGCCGCAGGGTGGTGGGGATGGTGGTGTGCTGAATTGGGAGATTGGGATTGACATGTATACACTGATGTGTATAAAATTGATGACTAATAAGAAAAAAAATGCATCTTTGCTAAATCCACCTATTCTAGTAGATTTTCTGTAGCTTCTTAGGATTTTCTACATACACAGTCATGTCATTTGTGAATAAAGAATTTCTTTTTCTAATTTTTATGCCTTATTTCTTTTTCTTTACCTTATTGCTCTGGCTAAGACTTCCAGATCGATACTGAATGGAAATAGTGAGAGTGAACATCCTCGCCTTGTTCCATGAAATACTCTCTCTGGTGGCATTTCTTGCTTAGCTCTTCTTCACATTGGAATTTTGTTAGACTCAGAGTTCTATGGGGCAGTTTCTGTGCGACAGATGATCTGAAACTAGGACATTAACCATTTTAGAATCAACATGCTCACTGCCACTAGCTTCAACAGGTCATTGCAAAGATTACCTTAAAGAATAATGGGCTCCCTGAATCGTGATTTTTAAAAGTATTTGTGCCATGTGTGCCGTATAAGCTTCTCAGAGTAGAAACCATGATGGACTTTGTGGTGTTTTCTAGGAAGATTTTTTTCTTGACAAAATCTTTGAAGCATTAGTGAAGGAGTTTATTTACATTGGGGCAGAACATATTTTTAAGTATTGGTGATGGTTTTTAAATTTTTTAACAGCTTTGTTAAAGGATAACGTGCATACCATAAAGTTCTCCCATGTAAAAGTGTACAATTCAGTGGTTTTAGTATATTTACAAAGTTGTGCAACCATCACCATAGTCTGACTGTAGAACATTTTCATCAGAACCTCGTACCCACAGGCAGTTTCTCCCCACTCCGCCTCCCCCAGCCTTGGGCTGACACTCAGCCACTTCCCGTCTTTATGGATTTGTTGGGCAGAGATTTTTCATCAGAGTTTTTTGAATAGAATTCAGGGGATCCATAAACTTTGACGGGGGTAAAAATTACACTAAGGTTATTTTTATTAACCTCTAATTAAAATGTAGCACTTCCTTCAATTATGAATATAGGAAACAAGCCATCATAGTACATACTACCTGTGACTCTGTCATTAGTAGAGATCACAGAGAGTTTCCTACCATATTACTGTTATTATTCTACCATATTACTGTATTACTGTTATTACGGATATCTTGACATATCATTTACACTTAGTACTACCTCAGCATTACAGACCATTAGGCCTGCTGCTAGATCTTATTATTTAATGCATTAATAAAAAGGATATGTAGTATTATATCACAGTCCTGTTTAGTGTTTTGATAACCACAGTTATATCTGCCGTAATGCGACATACGGGTTCCTAAATATCACCACACAATGCAGACCTGCAGAATAAAAACCACACAGTTTATGGGGAAAATGGGGTTTTGAGCATAACATTCAAAAGCTTTATCAGTGACCCATTTTTTAAAAGGACAGGAATGTAATTTAAATGGTAGTACAGTTTTATACATGTTAAGTAGTTAAGAAATACACAAATATTACCATAAATGTGGCACTTCACCTTGAAAAAGACCCGAAGTCTGCAGGTAGAACTGGGCGTCGGAGAGGAGGTTGCAGCTTGTGACTTACTGGAAAGTGGTAGAAGGAGGGTTAGTGGATGGAAAGTCGTAGCAGCAGATGTGGATGGATGTGGCTCGTGACACGCCGCGGGTGGTGGTGGAGGGGCGTGGGGGGTGTATTCCTACACGGTCCGGCCCAGTTCACCTAGTGTTTCTCGTGGACAAAGTCGCACATTAACAAACACAAACTTCACATCACGCTCAAGTTGTTCCCTAATATATCCGATGCGTTGGAACAAATGTGTGTTTTCAAAACAAGTGTCATAGCAGAACCAACTGTATTTCAGAATAACCTCTCCTTTAGGGTTGTATGTTAAATTCCTACCTAAGATGTAATCAGGAGCTCCCTCACTTTTGTCCTCGTAGCACAGCTGGGAGTGTGTTTGTGTAAGCATCTCCATTAGAGTGCGTGTCACAGTACATGACAGCTGATTACATCCATGGGTCTCTGCTCCTCCGTGTGTGCGTTAAGGAGCCCCTCTCACTCATCCTGGCTTCCCCAGTGTAGCACATGCCATACCTGCTACAGAGGGTGCTCCTTGAATGGAACTGATAGGAAGAGTTCAGGAGAAAGGCAGAACAGTGACCCTCAGGTATAGACTGAAAAAATGCTAAAGCTATTTGAGGTTGGTGAAAAGTTGGTTTAAGAGAATATTTGAGCTAGAAAGATCCTAAAGAGAGATCCAATCTCAACCATTCATTTTACAGGGGAGGGCAGGTGAGTAAATCTCTTGCTTAACATCCCACATGATTCTAATCAGATAATCATTTAGTTGGAAAAAAATACTGTCTTCAGATGCCATATATTTTCCCATGGATTGTTAACTGATTCTAAAAGATGCTGGGAAACCAGAATTTTAACTAACAGAAGTCTACTTGGCAATGCACTTTGCAAACACCTCCCCTCTGGTCCTTTGAACAGAGTATAACTGGTTACAGAAAAAGTAAATACTGTTGTAAAAAATTCTTAATTTTTGCAGTAAGGAAGCAGGGTAAGTTCTGAGCAGCCTGTCTGCTTCACCAGGGTTTTGCCATCTGTCGCTAAAGACAAGGGTCTTAATTCAAAGCCTTTCTCTGAAATAGGCACTCACACATTGCTGGGGGAGCACAAAGCGATTCAGTCCTTCTGGCAAGGAATCTGTCAGTGTTTTCTAAAAACTGCAGAAGAGCTGACCCTTTGCAGTGGCAGTGTCACTTTGGGACTCTCTCATTCAGGTACAGCCGCATGTGTATAAAATAGTATATGTACAAGTTTTTCATGGCAGCATTGCTTTATAACAGCAAGAGTTAGGAAACGATCCAAGTGTCTGGCAAGAAGGAACTGAGTGAATAGCCGTGGCACATGGAATATTACCATGAGACAGAATAGGAAGGTCTTGGATGCAGAAATATTTCCAGGATATACTATTAAGTGAAAAGAAGCAGGACGCTGAAAGATTCATGTGGTATTCTACATATGGGATGGGAATAAGAATATATATATATATATTTTTTTTTTAAATATATATATATTTAAGAATATATATATTTTTGAAACCATGCTCAGGTATTAACTATTTAAAAACCCCCAATAAGTTAAAAATAGAGAAAAAAGGAAAGAGTAAAACAGCACAGCTGCCACATCTCATTCACCCATGGCAGGCTTCCTGTGGTGTTGGGGTCAGGGGGACATAGCCTGAAACCGAATTTGGACTTTTGACCAGAACATGGGACATCCTCATCACTAGTTTGCAACTGTCGGGATGACCTGTCAGGGTTCTTAACCTTTTCTTTTTTCTTTTTTTATAAATTTATTTATTTTTGGCCATGTTGGGTCTTCATTGCTGTGCACGGGCTTTCTCTAGTTGCGGCGAGCAGGGGCTGCTCTTCGTTGTGGTGCACGGGCTTCTCATTGCAGTGGCTTCTCTTGTTGCGGAGCTTGGGCTCTAGGCGTGCGGGCTTCAGTAGTTGTGGCACATGGGCTCAGTAGTTGTGGCTTGCGGGCCGTAGGGCACAGGCTCCGTAGTTGTGGTGCGCGGGCTTAGTTGCTCCACGGCATGTGGGATCTTCCCGGACCAGGGCTCGAACCCATGTCCCCTACATTGACAGGCGGATTCTCAACCACTGAGCCACCAGGAAGTCCCTAGAATGATGTTTTTAAATAAATAAAATAAAATACATCAGGGTGTAAAATACCTAGGAAGCCTCTTCCAGTAGAGAGGAAGCAGCATGATTAAGAGCACAGAGGTCTGGAAGCACCGAGAATAATCCCAACATGGTTCAAACGTAGGCCCCGTGGGAGGAGGCAGAGGCTGAGCAAGGCCAGGTTCTCCACTGGAGTCTACCGGTGTCTTTCCAAGCTTCCTTCTCCTCTTCTTTCCTTCTTTTTCTTATTTTTCTTTTTTAATATTTCCCCCAGACCTAACAATGCTACACCCTCAGTAGGCACTGTAATGAATTAAAGTGTCGCTACGACTTGTTGATTCTTCTTGATGACCACTGTCTTCACTAAAGGCTCACCACAGAGTCTATATAAAGGCTGACAAAGAGCCAGTTATATTTGGGCATCAGCCAATTGCCATGGTTTAGCCATACACGTATGGTAAAGCAAACAGAACATTCCAGCTACGGTTTAGAGACAGGGACCCCACACATGAGCGGGAAATCAATACATCTTTTGGGTGGTTGACAGTGGTTATATGGAATTACTTCATTGTATTTCATTAATTCCCTAAGGTCTTTTAAAGGCATTTCCGCTATATTTGTATATTTGTGTATTGTCCTCTTAAGTATTTTCTAGTTGTTCTATCCTGGGTATTAATTTGGAAGTTGTTTTGTAGAATGTGGAAGTCTCAGAAGAGTCAGCTGAAAAAAATACCCTTCTCAGTAATTGAAGAAAACAAATTCATGTATTCATGGTGATCATGGGTAAGTCACCTTTCCTTATCTCACCTTATATCTATATTTAATAAGTAACTTGGGAGCACTGATAATGTGGAGTCACAGCAGTGCGTTTGTGTGACCTGTAATCCTTTCTCTTTTGTTTGACCTATTTATACACACCTTCTAAATTTAATCAGAGTAAAATGTCAGTTACTTATAAGAGAAATGCAGATCAGAAAGTTCTTGTTCTCAGTACCCAGAACTTTAAACCTAAGGAAGTGAATTCATATAGCTTTCAAAATCGGAATGTAAACTCACATGTCAGCATTTCATCTGAACGTCTGTCTGGAAAGAAATCTTTCTGTGGGGTTTCAAGTCTTATAAAAAGGCTTATTGACCCAGTAAGCACTTTCTGGATTTGTGTTTCCTTCTATCAAACCTTCATTTCATAGGCAAAGCTTCTTTAGAATCCGTTTTGGTCAGTTAAAAGGTAAAATCATTTCCGTTGTTTTCCACTTAAGCATAAGAGCATTTTTAAGACCCTGAAAGCAGTAAGTAAGTAGCCCTCTCCCTGTCTCCCTGTCTTCTTTCTCTTTGCTGAGAAGTTTTCATATTTATAATATTTTGCGTGACCTTATGTTGGTGAGAATCAAGACATACAGTTAACTTTTTAGAGACTGGGAGTTTACAGCACACCATCCAGTGCTCATTGATTTTTATTTAACTCCATTTCCTTCGCACAGAAGCCGATTTCTCATCCATGTGGAAGGCAGGAAGCAGACATCAATACCTAATACTTAACCTTGAAAACAAAAAGAGGATTGTAATCCTTCGTAAGCAACATTTAATACCAAAGGGGAGCAGAGACTGAAAGTTAATTTTTAAACATCTATATTTTGTTTGTCTTCAGGTTAACCATTTTCATGTGTAAGAAATATCTTTCATGTGTAAGAAATTAGACCTAATTGCATATTATATATAATATACAAACTTGGAATTATGCTAAGAGAGAAAAAGCCTTCTCTGTAAAGATGCACGCTACAGTTAAATACTCGAGAAGCTCTTTCAAAGTGTGAACATCAAATAGAGAATACATACATATAAAATGCTGTTTTAACTATCTGATTTTTTAAAAAACCTGTGCATACATTTAAATTATAACCAGTAGCTTATCAGAGTCAGCTCCAAATCTATGAGAAATATGTTCTCTTGTGGTTTTCAGCCCTGAACTTTGCTGTGTAAAGACATAAAATGATATGATATAAAATATTTTAAACCAGAAACTATCTCCTGGGTTACTGACAGTCGAGGTCCTTCTGTTCCAAAAGCTAAGCAGAGCCCCCTCTTGTCTGGGTCAGTTGTAGTCCTATCAACTTATACAGACAAAAGCTTGCTGGAAGATCAAGTTTTATATGCATTTTTTTTATCATTAAAGACTAAAACATTTCTGTTTTAACTTGTAATTTTTTAAAGAATATACTGATCAGCTCCAGTCAATAAAAAATATTTTTACTAATAAAAATAATTTTCTGGGATTTCTTTTTATGACACAGGGGTGAAATAAGGAAAGTTAGTCTCTTGAAACCAAACCTGGCAAGTTAATTTCCTCAGGAACGGGAATGTATTTTTTTTTAAGCATTGCAGATATCAAAGTTCTATTGTGCTGTATAAATGCCCCTTTGTTAAAAGGTTTCAGTGCTACTTCAGAGGTGATTTTCATGAGAGTGGAGGAGCCACCCCATTTAGCCTTTTTAATTAGGGTGCTGAAAAGAGAAATCGGGTGAGGTTTGGCTATGTTCTTTATAAATGCTTGCTTTCTGCCCAGGATAGGCTGGTTTGTACAGAGCAAGACTGAGAAAGGTAGTGTGTAGTCGATTCTGAACTATTGCCTCCAAGGTAGAAACCTGAAATGTCCCTGGAGAGGCTGACTTTCTGAGAAACAAAATATTAAATTTTCTCCTTCTCTTTATCATAGTTTTATGGCTGCATGTCAACTTGCCTAGTGAAAAGAGAGCACTGGTTAGGTGCTAAAAAGAATAATTTCAGGGAACTAAAGGATTTGAAAGAAGTGAAAAGTTATTTTGTAACTAAATGTATTTTAGCTCATAGGATTATAGTATCTACAACACCTATTCTTACCCTTCCACATTCTTGTGAATTACAGCACATGCAGTTCAAAAATGGAAACCTTAAATTATCAATTTATCTCTCTCAACCTAAGTTATTTAAATATGTGAGCAATTTCTGTTAAAGAGAGGCAGCCTCAGTATGTTGAAATAGTTGCAAGATGAAACTAGATTTTAGCCTTAATGTTTTGTCATCAACATTCTTTCATCTTAAGAGGAGGTGGGAATTCCCTGATGGTCCAGTGGTTAGGACTCTATACTTTCACTGCTGAGGGCACCGGTTCGATCCCTAGTCAGGGAACTAGGATCCCGCAGGCCCCGGGGCCAAAAATAGAAAAAAAAAAAAAAAAGAGGAGGCAACTAAATTGTACTGTAATTTGCCTGGCAGAAATTATCTCAGCCATAAAAAGAGACTGATGTGAGTATATTTTTAGAGTTTGTGAACAGCTCTATTAAACAGAAATAGAAACACCCCCAAAGAAAGAAATCAAGATAATACATAAACACTTAACAACAGTTTTAACTAAAAAGTGCTAATAGGATGTAGGAGCTTGAGAGCCTTTAAGGGGTAAGGTTGGTTCATTTCAGGAACGTGGCTGAGTTTTGGAACCTTGTGTATACCATGGCTAATTGATCCTGCAGTTTTTCTTGGGGCCTTGACCTGAGACTTTCCTTCTCTGGTTAGATGCCTGTAGCTAGGTGACTGTTTCAAAGTCATGCACCTTTGTTTCTCTTGAGCCATGTGATGACAATTTTGTTGGGGTCCATTTCAGAAAGGTTCATGATTCTGTACCTTAAACAATCATCTTGGCAACCACTTCATACGTGATAGAGAATAGTGAATAAGATCAGATTAAGAAACCAGACACATTAATCAGAACGACAGCTGACACGGTAGGTTAAAAACCAGAATGGCCTTTGCGAGAACTTCATCAAACGAGGGCACATTAATCAGTCCTGTAAATGATGATTTCTGGGTTCTCAGCCAAATGCATGCTTAAGAGAGCTAACAAAAGAAGACAAAATAATTCGAGCGCACATCAAGTATTGCTTTGCTGGCCACTGGAGACACAACAATGAGCGAAGCAGACTCAATCTTTGTTTACAGTCTAGTGGAAGAGACAGATCTTAATCAAATAATGACAAATAGGTCATGAAAAACTGGTAAGTGCTATGAAATAAAGCTTTGAGCTACTGTGTCAGCATATAACAGGGGCATAGGTCAAGGGTGGAGGGCTCAGGGAAGGCTTCCCTGAGGAAGTGACATCTGAACTAAGCTGAAATATGAGTAGATGCTAACTGGCAAACAGGAAGAGAAAGAGCATTCCAGACAATGGTAACAGCATGTGCAAAGGCCCTGAGGTGGAAAGGAGCGTGACACATTTTCGGACCTGATGGACTAGGATGGGGCAAGCTGGAAAGACGCTGGGACCAGGTCAGACACACGTGTCAATGAGGCAGGCAGTGTGGGGACTGTAGCACCATCATTTAGTAAGCCCAGTGATGTAAACTCTATTGTTTGTCTTGGATTTTCCTTGAAATCAGGTCTAATTTGTAACCTAAATGCTTTGCCTTTGTAATGGCCCAGGGGAAGCATTAAACAGCCCTGGAGATACATCACAACCAGGAGAATCTCAGCCAAACAGTGACAGAGTCAGTTCTAGAACCAGGTCTCCTGCCTGAAGGTGTTCCGAGAGGTGAACCTGACAAATTGAGAGTGGGGAAGCTTGTGTCCTTTTGTTCCCAGGAATGCTCTTTCATAAAACTAAGCCGTATGTTGAAGTGCCAAATTGTAGGGGGCTGTTCACTCACTTTTTCAACTCCTTCTTTTCACACACATTTTTTACTGGACATTGCTAATGCACCAGACACCCTGCTAGGCACTGAAGGTATAAAACTGAGTAAGACAGGGAATTCCCTGGTGGTCCAGTGGTTAGGACTCCGCAAGGGCCTGGGTTCAGTCCTTTGTTGGGGAACTAAAATCCCACAAGCTGTGCAGTGCGGGCAAAACAAACAAACAAAACTGAGTAAGACAGGGTGGTCCTTGCCCTCCAGCTGCTCAAAAACCTTTCTTACAAACAGATAAATTACATTCAATAGAGATGTTTTAGCAAGTACTCTGGGATCCCAACAGTATTGAGCCCAGCACCTGGCACAGTAATCAACTCTTTATTATTGAAAGAGTGGTAGTTGGTTGCTGATGAAGTCCCTGTGGCAGACATTCTAAACCCAGAGGGGTGTTGCCTGCTTTAAAAGAAGATGCTGTGTTAAGTGTGAAGATCACAGGAAAAGCGCTTTCGTTGGATGTGGAAAAATGAGTCCGAGAAACAGCTGGTCTGGAGCCTGCAAATCCCTTTACTGCAGGCCTTATTCCACCACAGCTATTGACTAGAGTGCTGAGAGTTAAAAATGAAATAATACAGGGCTTCCCTGGTGGCGCAGTGGTTGAGAGTCTGCCTGCCGATGCAGGGGACACGGGTTCGTGCCTGGGTCCGGGAAGATCCCACATGCCGTGGAGCGGCTGGGCCCGTGAGCCACGGCCGCTGAGCCTGTGCGTCCAGAGCCTGTGCTCCGCAGCGGGAGAGGCCACAACAGTGAGAGGCCCGCGTATCGCAAAAAAAAAAAAAATGAAATAATACAAGTAAAGGGTTTTGTCCAGTGCCTAGCAAGTAATAAACATTCAGTAAATATTAGCTATTGTTATTCTGGTAAAGAAGCTTTTCGGTGATTGGAATTAGATAAAGCGTGGTTATTTTCTATCTTTAGGGGAGTGAGAGGAAAGCCTTGTTAAATACATCTTTCAAGTTCCCAGTGTCAGCTCTGGGACAGGCAGTAAGGAACCAGTGAGGTTACAGAAAGGGTCAGGGAGACAATGTTCAGGGTTATGTAGGCATCACCTTCCCTCTTCAAAGGGGGTGTACCTTCCCTAGTACCTGTATTGGGTGATTTCACACCTATATTCTGAGAGGAAAGCTGAGGATAGCAGAAACAAAATAACCATTTGAGAGATTAAAAAAAAAAGAAAAACTTCAGTTCTGTGACCGGTAATTTTAAAAGCAAACGAGTAATAACAGTGTTTTTAAAAATCTCACACCACCTCCTGTGGCAACTGTTCCATGCACTTTGATGGCCCAGCTCTGCGTTTGGTCCAGAGCTGTCTGCAGGCTGTCCCAGCCCTGCCTCTCCTGGTCCCCTTACCGTTTCTCAACTCTTGCAAGGTGTCCTCGTGCAGAGCCCGCAGTCTCTGAAAAGTCATCGCACAGTCCCGCGTTGATAACAGCTGCAGTTGCATTAGAGATGCACACAGAGTGGACAGCTCAATGGTATGCCTTTGACACATAAAGTAATACAGGACTTTTATAAAGGAAAGAAAAAAATGTCCAGTTGTGATTCCATTGGTCAGATTTCATCGAGGCCAAGTTTTCTCCAATTAACCAGATCCTGGCCTGGTGTGGACAGGACTTGGTGAGTCCGGGCGGAGGGTGTGTGCGAGGACGGAGGAGGGACTGGTGTTTCCGCTCGCACACGAGAGGCGTCGAGGGCCTGGGGGCCCCGGACCGTGCCCCTACCCTGGCCAGGGGCGCGGCCGGGGGGGGGGGGGCGC
>NW_020174645.1:5593626-5604944 GCF_003031525.2 Neophocaena asiaeorientalis asiaeorientalis | reverse complement strand
AGCGCGAGCCGGCGCCCGGGCCCGAGGTGGCGGGGCACCGGGGTGGCAGGGGACTGGGATGAAGCCGGGGATTGAGATGCGACCGGGGGACCAGGTGTCCAGGGACTGAGAGGCGGCCGGGGACCGAGGTGGCTAGGAGCCGAGGGTTGGGAGGGGCCAGGTGGAGGGAGCCGAGACGCGGCTGGGGGCCAGGTGGGGTCAAGGTGCGTCCCGGGCCCGGGTGCGCCCGGCCGGGGCGGCCCGACTGGATTTCTCCGCCCAGGCCGCGCCGCCTCTCCCGGGTTCCGTCTACTTTTCCCACGGCTTAAAAGAATGCCCCCTCCTCGGAGATGCAATGCATTTCCTTAAAGGAAACTCCCTGCTTCCTTTTCTCCTGAGCTGTTTTTCAGGGCCGCACAATATCTTATTATCTGCTGGGCGAAAAGTTTCACGTCTGTAGCCAGACTTGTTTGCCCGAGCGCTGGCCCACGTATAAACAGGTTCACACCCCCTTATTAAATGACGGCGCCTGACAGACAGAAACTTCCTAGGGCTCCCTTCCTGCACTTCCCACGCGCCCGCATCTCTTCCAGAGGGTGGCCTATCCTGGGAGGGTTATTTTAAAAATGAAACAATGACGGGGGTGTGTATTTGTCCATGTGTTCCTGCTGAGACCACACTGATGAGGGCGTTGCTGTTTCTGGTTTTCTGTTCCTTTTTATTTGACAAACACTGAGGTATTCTTATGCCTGGGGGAGGGGGGGAGCATACTGGGTTTTTTGCCAAAGTAAGTCAACCAGGACTGAAACAGCAGAAAATTTTTACTTTAGAAATAAACCATGGACTTCCCTGGCGGTCCAGTGGTTAAGACCCCACGCCCCCAGTGCAGGGAGCACGGGTTCAATCCCTGGTCTGGGAACTAAGATCCCGCACGACGCGGCCAAAAAACCCCCCAGAAAACAAAACCCAAAAGCCAGAAGGAACCCACTCACTCCTGTCTAAAGTAGGATGATGACATTTGTGTCTGCCGTTAGCAAGGTCCTTCCCACCTCTCCCTGCCAGGAGCGGTGACTTGTGTGGTGTCTTTCAAATCAAGTTGGCACATGCAGCCTACAATAACTTTTGTTTTGAAGTAAGAAAAAAATGCAGGGGAAACATCTAACCTTTGTGCTTGAGATTAACAAGGAAAATGATAAAACCTTGGCTCCATAAAAGACTAGTGCTGAACCAGCTGAGCCGCAAATTATTAATTTAGCCTTTGTGGTCATCGTCATCATCTGGCCCCTGGTGTATTTTCAGCCCGGATAGCCCGTCATAAAAACACATGTGGCATTTAATTTAAAATCATTAATACATAATTAATTGTGCCAGGAACTTGCGGAAGGAAGGGGAGAAAATGTTAATTGGCAGGGAGAATCTGGATGTTGTCAGAAGATTTATTCATTCACTGATTTTTTTGTTTTTTTCTGTGGTTTTGAGGCGCTATAAAGAGGTCAGATTGCTACATAGAGAAGATGGAATTTAAAGGGCCAAGTTCATTGATCTTACTCTTAAATTGTTATAAATCAAGGGCAAGCTTTCTGAAGGTCAAAGAGAAAGCATCTCTGATACAGGACAACTTATTCTGGTGGTTGGTTTGGTAAACAAGAGGGTGTTTTGTTTTTGCTGGTTGGGTTTTTCTCATGAATAATTCTTTCTAGTAGGTGAATCTCATAGGATTTACCCATTCCAGGGCTATTTTCTGGAAACATGGAATTCAGGTTCAGTGTCTAGATTTGATTATCTTCAGAGTGACTTATTGAGGGATGTAGGAATCAGGTTTTGTGCATGGTTAATATTTAATTAGATCGCTCCCAGAAATATCTAGTGAGCTGCCAGCCAGACCTCATTGGTGGAAAGGACGAGGAGAGCTGAGGTTGCCGCTTACAGGTCTCCTTCTGGACAGAAAATAATATATCTGACCCACTGACACACCTTTCCTTTGATCTGCACTGCCTGTGGCTTCACGTTGACCACAGCGTCCTGTGTAGCAGAGGCACACTTTGGTTTCCTTAGAACAAAGTCCCCTACCATCCCGCCAGCCTCGCTTTTCCTCCTGGGTTTCTGGGTCAAGAGGAGGAAAAATGCTTCCATATTTGCTTTCTTGACTGGCCACACCCTGTTTTGCAAAAAGGTTCCTTCCCCGCCGCAGTTGGGAGTGTGAAGGAAGGGGGCAGTTATGCGTCCTTCGCGTGGCAGGTACTTGTGTTTGCTGTATGATGTGGGCATGTGAGTGCGTGTGTGTAGTCCCAGGGGCACTGTCCAGAAAGCTGGTCTATTCTTCCCCAAGACTTTAGTCCCTTTGGTGATAAAACCCCTTTTCAAAATGGAAGTGACAAAATTGTATTGGCTTTTTGTTGTTGTAGTATCCTGAATGCAGAACAGTGTGGCATACAGTATACCTGTATGTTCTGAACCTGAAAATTGATTGTCTCGTTAAAAAGATGGTGTGGTATCATGGAGAGCGGTAACCAACACCCGAGTGCTAGCCTGTGTTCCTGGGCATGGTGCTTAACTCCTGTTTCCTGGTCTATAAAAATAGAGATAACTCCATCTACTTCCTAGGGCTGTTTTAAGGGATAGAAATGGTGGGGTGGGCTAAAGAGGGACCCCTCAAAGATGTCCACGTCCTAATTCCTGGAACCTGTAAATATGTTACAGCCCTGGGTAAGAAAATGCTCATCAGCTGACCTTAAAAATAGGGGGCGTAGCCTGGGTTATCCAGGTGGGCCCAGTGTAATCACGGGGCCTTTAAATGTGGAAGAGGGAGGCCAGGGAGGAGGTCAGGGTGGTGTGAGGTGAGGACAATGCCACCGGACATCACTGGCTTTGAAGCTGGAGGAATGTGGGCGTCCTCTAGAAGCTGGAAGAGGCAAAGCAGTGGACTCTTCCATGGAGCCTCTAGGAAGAAACGCAGCCCTGCTGGCACCTTGATTTTAGCCCCGGAAGACCCGTTTTGGACTTCTGACCTCCAGAACTGTAAGATGATAAACTTGTGTCGTTTTAAACCACTGAGCCAACAGTGGCCGTTTGTTGCAGCAGCAGTGGGCCACGAATACCTACAGGATGCAAAACACGTAGTACAGTGCTCTGCAAACGGTCAACTAGCCATCTTTCTCCCTTCCCCACCCCCAAAAAGCTTTATGTGAGAACTGTTTCATACCTTCCATGAGGGAGGAGATCCGTCTTTGAGGTATAGCATGGGTGAGGACTCAGCAGATTGGAGTCCTGGAAATGCTAAACTCCAACCTTGCTTCTTCCTTGTCTAAGTGCGCCTTTGCCATCTGGGCCTCGGTTTCCCCTGCAGGAAATGGAAACAGAGCCCAAAAGCTTCCTGTAAGGTTAGGATGAGAGAGGGGCCACGCTGCTCAGTACACCAGGGGAAGAAGGGCATTAGATACAGGCATTCGGGGTAAAGCTCCGCAGGTGTTAGGGGTTTTCTGGTGGGGTGGGAGCTGTGGAGGGGGGAGCAGCAGGTGGAAAACTGTTCATAGGTCCAATTTTCCAGGTCAGTGACGTGTCCCTTCTGCAGCCTCTGTGGAACTGCAATCTTGTAAAAATTAACATTTATTGACACTCAGGGCTTCTCAGGCCAGCTCACGTTAGAAAAACGCTGTCCAGTAGAAACAGAATAGGAGCCACGTGTATCGTCTTTAGATTACTTAACCACACTAAGACGCAAACAGAAACAGGTGAAATTCACTTTAATCATATATTTTATTTAGCCCAGTGTATCCAAAATATAGCCGCTCCAACACGTAATCACTATAAAAATTATGAATTATACATTCTTTTCCTCCTACCAAGTCTTCAAACTCCGTTTTGTGTTTGTTATAGCACATCTCAATTTGGGCTCCCTTTTCAGGCCTTCATTAGCCACACGTGGCCAGCAGCTACTGGATTGGACGTCAGGGTGTTAGAATCACCTGGGGCGCTTTTAAACTCTTCTGTGTCTAAATGCTGGAGATTTGGAGTGATTTGGCTTGGATTTTTTTTGGCGGTACGCGGGCCTCTCACAGTTGTGGCCTTTCCCGTTGCGGAGCACAGGCTCCAGATGCACAGGCTCAGCGGCCATGGCTCACGGGCCCAGCTGCTCCATGGCATGTAGGGATCTTCCCGGACCGGGGCACGAACCCATGTCCCCTGCATCGGCAGGCGGACTCTCAACCACTGCGCCACCAGGGAAGCCCGGTCTGTTTTCTTAAAGTTCCCTAGCCAGGAATTCTTTAGAATCTCATTACTGAAGGCAAGCCACAGGACACAGGTGTTTGGGAACTTGAGTTTCTGGTTTGAAGGCTGTTCCCAAATTGGCAATAGTCTTTTGGACTCCCATCCTTTGCACATTGTTTCCTCTGCCCTGACTTCCCTTCCCACAAATGCCAACACCCCCTCTGCCAGGCAGGCAGACTTATGCACACTGCCCTTTTTAAACAAAATTTTATTGAAGTATATTTGATTTACAATGTTGTGTTTAATTTCTGTCGTACAGCACAGTGACTCCGTTATATGTGTATATTCTTTTCTATTGTGGTTCATCACAGGATAGTGACTATAGTTCCCTGTGCTCTACGGTAGGACCTTGTTGTTTATCCATCCCATATGTAATGGTTTACATCTGCTGACCCCAAACTCCGTCCTTCCCTCCCTCACCCCCTCCCCCTTGGCAACCACAAGTCTGTTCTCTAGTCTGTAAGTCTGTTTTTGTTTTGTGTTTGGGTTCATTTGTGTCGTATTTTAGATTCCACATGTAAGTGATGTCGTATGGTATTTCTTTCTCTTTCTGACTCGCTTCACTTAGTATGATAATCTCTAGGTTCATCCATTTTGCTACAAATGGCATTATTTCATTCTTTTTAATGGCTGAATAATATTCCATTGTGTGTGTGGATATATATATATGTATATATATACATACCACATTTTTATCCATCTATCTGTCGATGGACATTTAGGCTGTTTCCGTGTCTTGGCTATTGTGAATAGTTACACACGCTCCCTTAATGTCTTCATGTGGCATTACCATGCTGTTAGCTACCAACCCCTTTCTGGGCCTCATTTAAATGTTTATTTTAAAAAAGTTCCCCCACCCCCAAGCTTGGGAGGAAATCTAAACCACATGGTGAAAGCCAGAACCACCCCCCGAGCTCCGCCCACGTCGGTCAGCTCCCTGAGGGCAGGGGCAAGGGGCCTGGCACCCACTGCAGGCTGGTGGAATGGCCAGAGAACAGAGGTGAGCGAGGCTTTCTGAAAAGGAGGAGGGAAAGAACCAGGCTCACGCCCCCCAGGATGCTGCCTGCAGAGCCTCGAGTGAGCTGCCCCAGCGGCACTTGCCTTCCTCCCCGGCCCCCGGAGGTGGGCCAGCTGCGGCGGGCGGTGAGCCGTGCCCTTCCTTCCAGCTGCGCTGCTGTCGCGCGCCCCTCGGGCGCCCTCCACCTGCTGCCGCCGCATCAGCCAGCTTGGTGATGCTCGGGGCAGCTGCTGACTTCCTGGTTCCTGGGGTTTCCTGCCGCAGGCCCCCTGGGCTCCCCGGGTATCCGGTGACCTGTTGGTTCAGGCTGGGGTGGGGTTGTGGCTGCTCGTCCTTCCCCTCCCCCTCCCCATCTCTGTACGTTTGTCCCACGACGCGTTCACGAGGGACCACTTACTGTGTACGTGTGGGCTTGCTTCTGGTGCTCTGGGATGTGCTACGGGAAGATGAAGCTCATTCTCATCCCCTCCAAGGGTTTTCATCTTGACGAAGGAGGTGGGAGATGAACAGGTGTGCTGTGGCAGAGCTGTTAAGAGCGAGACTCTGTGCCTCAGTCTCCTCGTCTGAAACATGGATATAATCGTAGTGCCCGAGTCATGGAGGATTTGCAGGATGACACAGCTCCTGGGGCGGAGTGAATGCTGCACTGAACGGCTGTTGGCTGTTACGTTGTGTATGGGAAGGTGGGCTGGACTGAAGGAATGGAAATGATGCCCCCTTGGTTCTGTCCCTGAGCCTCTAGTTGAGCGTCTGTGAATGGGGAGCTGGGGCTGTTGGGGAGGGCAGTAGATCCGCCACGGGGGTTGGGCGGACTTGGAAGGTGGGGAGCAGCCCGTTCCTGGAAGAGCGATCCTGCGGTGCCCCGTTCTCCAGGACGGCAGGGCCTGCTCCCAGGTGACACCGTCCTCTGGAAGATACTCCAGTGGGGAGCCCCAGGGAGGAGCCCCGGGGAGGTGCCCCAGGGAGGAGCCCCAGGGAGGTTGGGGGAAGCCGGCCCTCCTGACCTTGCCCCCAGGCCAGCGTCCCATTTGTGAATAAAACCTGCCTGGGCACTGAGTCCAGCAGCGCGAAGTGGAAACTCTGGAGTCGAGTCTAGGCCTGCTTGGCGGGGGGACAGGGAAACACAGCCGGCTAACCTGAGCTGGGGCCTGAAGAGCCTTTGCCAGCCGGCCGCGCTGTCAGTGATACCCTTCCCCCCAGCCCGCTCCCCCCAGCTCCACCTGACTCCAGGGTGGACTCAAATATCACCTTGTTTGCGAAGCCGTCAACCGCTTTCCTCCTGCCCGAGCCTTACTAGGCTGCCCTAGTTCTCACGATATTATTCCCACTATTCCCATCTCCCCAAACCCTGCAGCTGAACCGGCAGGAGTGGACGGCCGTGAGGTCGGGCGTGTGTTTAGATCCAGGGTCACGGAGAAGGGATTGCATTGCCTCCCCCTCCAAGCCCCTAAGCACTACCCTCTGAACCCCAAGATCCTCAGGCACGGACAATGTTGGCTCCTTGTGTGCTAGCACCCAGGACTGCCCGGCTCAGGGGACCCGCTCGGCGTGCGTGCGCTGAATAAATGGGTGCCACAGGGGCCCGTGGGTCTCCCTTTTTTGATGCTGCCACTCAGTGAGGCCTAAAAAGCCATGGCTCCCACTGCAGGGAAAGACTGAGTTGTTGGAGAAAAGTTTAGTAGAGGTGGAGTTGTTTTTCCTCTTGCTGAAATAAACACAACCTTCAAGTGCATTAGGTTCTCCCGCCAGGGAGTGGCTCAGCCCCCTGGCTTGTGGGACAGACAGGTCTATGGAGTGGTGTCACCAGGGCCCAGGCAAGGAGCTGCCCAGGCTGGCTCCCTGTCCCTCCTGGAGGCGGGACTCGGGCCACGTCCTCCTCTCCTATCTCTTCCTCCTCATGTGTCACCTGCAGAGCCCGGGGGAGAGGTGGCAGTGTCCCCCAGTGAGCCGCATGCTGGTGGATGGGAGGATCCTGCCGAGGGCTCCTGCAGAGGAGCCGTGGCCGCAGCGCGGCCCTCCCTGCAGTTTCATAAATGGTCGAATGATTGAGAGGCCCGGACAGAGCAGGCATTGGGGGACGTGAATAAAGGGAAGAGACGGTTGAATCGCAGGGTGGTGTTGCCGCACTGACTTCCCTCTGCTGAAATGACTGAGCTGCAGACCTCTGGCCCAGAGCCCCCCACCGCTTTGCCTGAGACCGCATTCAGCCGCCTCCTCGGCTACAGAAATCCTGTGTTTGGTTTCATCAATGGCCTTTGAGGTGGCAAAGCATTTGAATGAGATCTTTCTGTCCTTCAAACAACTCTTTGGGAACACTAAAGCAGGATAACCCACCTCTCTGCCAGTCCCTGTGACCCGGCTCTTTGAAGGATGTTTTTCTGTCCCTGCCAAATGCCACCGTGAAGCGCGTCATGATAACAGAACGAGGAGGATTGAGTCTGATTCATTTCAGGGTTGATTTTAAAAATAGAAAATGTTTTATAGTTGCCTTTACTATATAACGCTAGTGGATAAATTATTAGCTAGAGAAAGAGACACACACACTGCCTTGAATTTAACCAGTACTTATATTTGAAAGAGCTTTCGTTCATTCAAGTGTTCACTCTTTCATTCATCCAGTAAAGATTTATTGACCTCCAGGCACGGGTTTCGGGACTGGAGGTACAGCAGGTAGCAAGACCAACAGGATTTGTTGTACCAAGTACGTCTGTTCAGGGGTCAGAGGTAGAAACAGAATACATGGTAAACAAGATAGTTTCAGGGGGGTTCCCTGGTGGCGCAGTGGTTGAGAGTCCGCCTGCCGATGTAGGGGACGCGGGTTCGTGCCCCAGTCCAGGAAGATCCCACATGCCGCGGAGCGGCTGGGCCCGTGAGCCATGGCCATTGAGCCTGCGCGTCCGGAGCCTGTGCTCCGCAACGGGAGAGGCCACAGCAGTGAGAGGCCAGCGTACCGCAAAAAAAAAAAAAAAAGATAGTTTCAGGGAATAAATGTCCTGGGTGAAAGTAACCAGGAGGAAGCTATCTGTGTGGAGGGAGGGCTGCTTTAGCTAGGATGGTTGGGGGAGACCCCCCCAGGAGGGGCGTTTTAACTCAGAGCAGGGTGACCCCAGAAGCACAGCCGGGCTTGGGGGTGGGACCGGGCTTGTCCTGTTTGAGGAACAGAAGGAAGACGGTGTGGCTAGAACAAAGCTAGATGTTCCAGACATACTTTGTGTATGTTTGCATTCTCAAAGAGTTCAAGGGTTTTTTGCTCCTGCTTCCCAGACGGGGAAGGGGAAGCTTCTAAAGTGAAGGCGCCCCTGTGGGTCGGAGTGGACGGGACCGGGGCCTGTGCGCTGGGGTGCCATGGCTGGCAATGGTGGAACTGGGTGAGCAGACCTGTATTTGGCCCCGTTCACATGGGCTCCTGGGGAAGGGGTCTCCCCGAGTCCACATTCCTCTGCTGTGCAGAGCTCCCCACGGCCTGGAGGACGTCGGATCTCGCAGAGAACGTCCAGGGCTGCAGCCTCTGCGGTCACTTGGTTCTGACCCCCTGCAGGGGCTGTGGGTTTCTAGGATGGTGTGGCCAGTGTTGGGGCGCACCGGGCTGTGGCCTCATGCGCCGCTCTCCTGCTCTATCCTCAGTGACCGTCCTCTCCCCGTGGCTCTTCCTGGGCCCCCTTTGTCTGGCATGCAGCCCCACAGGCGACGGGGCAGGGAAGGGCTTGCTGTGTGCAATTGCTGACCAGAGCGTCCCAGCTTGGTTGCCCGGCTTCGCTGACGGTGTCCACACCCCAAGGCTTCTGTCTCAAGTCCACAGCAGGTGCCAAGGCTCTTGGGAATATCACCTGCTGGGGCGCCTGCCCCGGCCCCGCTGCCTCAGCCGGGTCGCGCCTCTCCTGAACCAGCAGCTAGATGCTTTCTCGTGTGTCCCTGGGAGTCTCCTGTCCAGGGACAAGTGCCATTGGTGGCTCTGTCTGGCCTGGTCTGGGGATTGCCTCCTCAGGCTTGACTCCCAGGGCCTCTGCTGGCACCAGATGGGGTTTTTATGTGACGAACAAGAACGAGATTGTTCCTGGAAGCAGGGGCAGGTGTGTCCTGAGGCTCTGGCTCCCATGGACCCAGTGGGGCCCTTGTAAGAGGCCTTCCCAGACGTCCCCGCCCTGGCTGCAGGACAGAAGCCGCCCTGGGAGGGAGCCGAGCTGAAGGCCCAGAGGGGGCCCCAGGGTCCAAAGGCCTCACCTACGGGAATGGGGGAGCCGTGGGGGAGCCCCCTGAGCTGCTCGGTGCCACACAGTTGCTGTTCTTACCTGCGGTTTGAACGAATCCTGGATCCAGAACCTGCGTTTTGACTTGGAGTTGGGCCAGGTCCTCCCTGAGTGACACCAGGCCCTCGGGAGCTGGGTCCCTGCAGGGGGACAAAGGGGGGCACCAGAGGACGTGCGTGCTGGCGCACGGCTCCCTTAGCCCGGCCCCTCCCCCAGTGAGAGAGGCGGCGGGGACCCGGTGGTGGCTGAGGGGACAGTCTACAGAGCCAGCAGCCTGCTCGACCCGGCTTAACGGGGGAGGGTTGTCTCTGTGGGGACAGTGCCTAGAATAGTGCCTGTGTTCGTCATTGTGACCTTGAGCTTTGATTCCCTCATCCACATGCTTCAAGGGTTACTTAGGAGATTAAACGAGATGATAATGTGAGGTGCTCGGCCCGGTGCCTGGCACATGGCTGAACTCGATAGAAATCATTTTATTATTCATTTACTGAGGCCAGTTTGTTGGCCTCTGGCATGAGATATGCCTCCTGCCAGCTTCCTGGTGCCAGCAATTCTGGCTGTGTCTCCAGAGGCTGCTAGAGCCTTTCCACCCCTCGGCCTTGTCCCCCGCCGCCCTCCGGAGGGTCAGGCCCCTCGCTGGGAGGTGGCTCCCTGGGCCTGGGCTCGGATTTTTCCAGCACTGAAGGAGCAGCGGTAGTCTGAATGGCCGTGACACTGTTTAGTCACCCACCCTCAGGGCTCTGAGAAGCGCTTCTGCCCGCCCTCCAGCTCCCTCCCCCAGAGCCCCCCTGGGCATATCTGGGGGTGTCAGACCCACCGTTACCGCTCTTGTCCTGCTTGGCTGCTCCCTGCCCCCCATCCATGGCCACTCAGAGGTCGAGTGGGAAGTCAGATAAACAGATCCCCAAGACGGTCGCCACCTGCCCCCCTCCCCCCCCAGGACCCTCTCTCTCCGGCTCTGGCTCGTCCATCTCGGCACCCAGGCCCCCTAATCAATCCATTCCACTCGAAGCTTCTGTCTCCCAGAAGGCTCTCTCCATGGCAATTGATCCTGCCTGTCGTGAGGGGTTATACATGCTGTTGTCAGAACTGCCCCTGTACCAGGGCGGAAGGAAGCCTTCTGCAGGCTGGCAAGCTAGAGAGAGCCCACACGATGGTCCCCGGTGCCCCTCTGACCGCCCCTCCTCCTTCAGGCTTCCTACAGTCGCTCGTTGGGCTGGTGTGAGGATGCCATGCTTGTGTAGACGGAACCAGATGTTGCGGTCAGAGCTGCACCTGGACTGTAAACCCAGGAGCTAAGCCACGTCAGAGTCGCCCAGCACAGATTCCAGGGCTGAGGAGAGGAGCCCCAGTGCTCTCCCCGCCTCTGCAGCCCGCTCAGGACGGGCAGGGGAGGGACGGGCATCCCTGGGGCCTGCCGCCCCCTCCTGGGACGGGGCTTGGCTTTTTTTTTTGCAGCCTTGGGCAGTGTCTACAGACCCGCCTCTGTGTGAGCACTGTGCCTCCTTGTGAGGCCTCCCGGTCCACACATCTGCCGCCTGCACACAGCAGGGCCGTGTTCCCGCCGGGAGGGACCCTGTTCCTACAGCCGGCGCGGGGAGCGGGCGGCACCGCTTGGGCGGAGGGGGCCAGACAGACTCCCGTGTGCCTGAGTCACCACTTCTCTCTGGGGCCCGGGAGCCTCCCTCACTGCCTCTGAAGACCTTCCATGTGCCAGGCACCGTTTAGGGGCTGGGGCCACAGCAGCCCCAGAGAGGCGGAACCACTCCCCTCCTCCCCTCCCCCCTTCCCCTCCCCCCCATGGC
>NW_020174645.1:5590044-5593577 GCF_003031525.2 Neophocaena asiaeorientalis asiaeorientalis | reverse complement strand
AAATAAGGAAGGCACTGTTGGGTGCTGACCACACGGAGAAGCATAAATCGGCAGATTTAAGTAGAGTGGCGTCAGGGAGGGGACAGGCGAGCAGATTCCCCAGAGGGGAGGGGCAGGCACTCTTTCCGGGGGTCCGGGGCCCAGCCGTGAGGGCGCTCCGTATACATTTGGACCGACGGTGAAGTAAAAGCCTGTGCCCAGCAGCCTCTGGGGAAGGCTGCGCGGTGGGAATGCTTACCCTGGGCCGCCGGCCCCACCAGCCCATCTCTTCAGGGCGTCTCTGCTTCTGCTCTCCAGCTGCAGGCCCTGGGGGGGAGGGGGGTCAGCACGCCCCTCGTGGGCATCTGCGGAGGACAGAGCACTTGCTGGGACTGCAGGTGGCATCTTTGCATCCCCGGCCTCCTGGGTAGCTTGCTCTGCCTGTGTGACTTTGGCTCTGCTCTGTTCTTGCCTGGGATCTTCTGAACAGGTGGCAGTCATCAGAGCCAGCTCGAGTGTCAGGGCAGCTGGGGGATGGGGTTACACACCCTCCCCGAGACAGGCACTCCCGGCTTATGGGCTGGTGTCTCTTCCCAGCTCTGTACCTATACTGGAGGGAGGTGCCTGGGAGCTGGATAGCAGACGTTCAGGACACAGCCAGACCTGCCTTTGCCCTTATCAGCTGTACGGACGAGATACCCCAACTCCCTGAGCCTCAGTTTCCTCATCAGGAAAGTGGGGCCACGCCCACTCGCTAGGGTTGCTGCTGGGAGCGTGTTGCCTGTGCCTGGTGCAGGGGAGCAAGTGCCCGGGAATTGCTGGTTGTCGATTGTTGTCCTCATCGCTGCTGCTGTGGGCAGAGTTCTGCCTGGCGGGGCGTGATGTTCACGGGGCCGGGAACGGTACACTCGGGGTCCGGCCTCTCTCATGGTGATGCCTGTGGAGGGAAGGCAGGCGCTGGGGCCTCGGGGAGGCCGAGTTGGCAAACACAGAACAGATGGTGAGGGAGCCCTCGTGTCTGGCTCGCTGAGGCTTGGAGTGTAAGAGGTGCTAGAGCCTGTCTGCGTTCCTCTCAGGACCCCGGTACTGCGAGGCCAGAGCCACTCCCCCAGCCCAGCCTTGATGCTGGGAGAGTCGTCCGTGTCCCAGGGGCCTGGTGTGCTGCGTGCTGCAGACCCGCTCTCCCCGAGCCCCGGGGAATGGCCACAATGGGCGCTGTGTGTGAAAGGAGGTCAGCCAGCCTTGCTGGGGTGGGTGCGAGGGGCTAGCCCAGCCCCCAGCAGCTCCTAGGTCCGTGAGTCTGAGCAGAAAGCGCGGCCATGGCTCTCAGGGGGTTGCTTTTCTTACAGAGGGAATCTCACTGCTTTGCAAAGCAGGACCACAGTAGGGTCACAGCAGACTGTAGATGAGAGAAGTCGCCTCCTTGCCCAGCAGGGGCAGTTAATATTGTTCCCAAGCCAGAGGTGGAGAGCACAGTGGCCTCTGGTTTAAAAAGAAAGAAAGCTCTTGCTGCCTCTCGGGGCTGCCTCTCCGCCCTGTCCCGCTCCCGCCACTGCTGGGCCTGCTGTAGACAAGTCCACGCAGGGCCGGGCTGCAGGGTGAGCGCACAGCTTGCCCTGCTCAGCGAGCCCCCTGGACGGCCTGGGGCAGTGTGGGCCCTGGTGGAGGACCTGTGGGAGACGTGGGAGAATCGGCTGACCTAGAGAGGAGTCTGCACTGGTCAGGGACCTCATCCTGTCCCTCCCACCAATGGCACCGGCAGCTCTTCTCATTCGGTCCACAAGCACAGATGCCCCCAGCTCGGGGCTGGGTGGGTGGACAGAGGCTTACAAGACCTGCCGCCAGGTACAGAATTAAAACATATCCATAAGTAAACCCAGGGCCGGCGGCGGTTCCTGGGTGAGTGGGATGGGGGTGACAGTAAGTGCCCTGAGCCTGTGTGCGGGAGCAGTCACATCCAGGAAGACTTCTCGGAAGAGGTGGTGTTGAACTAAGGGGGACGAGACAAGACTCCAGCAGCTGGAGGTGGGAGGGGACCTGCATCGAGGATGAGTTTGCCGCTTGCTCAGGGCCTGAGTGGTAGCAGCATGTGTGCTAAGCGGGTCCCCCTTCCTGCCACCCCTGGCAGGGCTGCGGCCGCTGTTTGTGTCGGTGGGGGTGGGAGCTGAGTCAGGATTCGTCCAGGATGCATGTGGACAGGCGATGGGACCTGGTTTATCCTGGTTTTCCACAAAGTAGCTGTGAGGCCTCATGTCTCCAGGCCGTGCCCCGTGGTAAAGTAGGGGTGACGTGCATGTTTTGGTGGAGTGCAAGAGGGCTCAGGCCACAGCAGCCTCTCCCAGAGGAGAGACCCAATGGAGGATGTCCTGCGGGGACTGGCGGCTCCCCTGGGGCCCAGGGGCTACGCCTTCTGGGGAAAAGGAATCACACGCAGCTTTCAGATCAGAGTTGCTCTCCTGCAGCACAAGCCGGCTTTCGTCCTTACCTCCCAGGCCTCTGGAAGCTCTGTGTGGTTGTGGCATCGGGTCTTAGCTGTAGTTTGAGCTGCACACGTCACGTGAAGAAGGGCCTTGAGTGGTCTGGTTTGCTTAGGTTAGAGAATTTCTATTTTTCCCTTATCTCTACTCTCGCCTTTAACCGCCTGGAAGGATCGGTCCTGTCTGTGTGTCGCCCCTTCCCCCTTTGGGTGGTCTCTCCCAGGAAGCCTGCCGGGTGGGTTTCTGACCTCTGCCTCCTCTGTTCCCTCCCAGGCCATCAGCATCAGCAAAGCCATCAACACCCAGGAGGCCCCCGTGAAGGAGAAGCATGCCCGGCGTATCCTCCCTGCTGCCAGCGGCCTCCGTCCCTCTGGGCCCCAGGGGAGGCGGGGAGGGTGAAGAGGACGTGGGGGAAGTGAATTAGGGGAGCAGTGGGCGCACCAGATGGCCTGATGAGGGGTGTCCCCCTGTGGCCTTGGGCCAGCCTCGCTCAGCTCCTTCCAGACTCTGAGTCCCATCTCAGGAAGGCCACCTATTGTCTTAGGCCACTGGGCCCAGCTAAATTCGTGGGCCATGACCTTGCCCTTTCTCTTGCTTGGCTGAGAGCCGTAGCTCTTGGTGAGCTGTGGCCGAGGCGGAGGGAGGGGTGTGGGGAGGGGAGGGCAGCCTTCCCCCAGCCTCTCTGCGCTCAGTTCAGCTGCACCTGCTGAGCACCCGACCTCCCCCACGCTTGAGTCCCTGCTGCCTGCACTTGGCCTTGACCCTGGTAGGCATCATCCTGGGCACTCACCACGAGAAGGGGGCCTTCACCTTCTGGTCCTATGCCATCGGGCTCCCGCTTCCCAGCAGCTCCATCCTCAGCTGGAAGTTCTGCCACGTCCTCCACAAGGTCCTTCGAGATGGGCACCCCAACGTGAGTAGCCGCTGTTCCAGGGGCCCGGGCCCTCCGTCTGCCGCCTCTTGAACACCCCAGGGAGGCCCAGAGCTGCATCCTTTGAAATGAGGGCTGTCCCGGCGTCTGTGTCCCTCAGCTCCGGGCTGGCCCACCCTGCCTGCTGCCTGCTCCCTGGACATGGG
>NW_020174645.1:5513970-5589982 GCF_003031525.2 Neophocaena asiaeorientalis asiaeorientalis | reverse complement strand
GCTCCTTCATCCTCCCTCCTCGTCTCCCCCTCTGGGCAGGTGCTGCATGACTGCCAGCGGTACCGGAGCAACATCCGGGAGATCGGAGACTTGTGGGTAGGTGCGGGGAGCAGGCATGGTGGCCTTAGCGCCTCGCCAGCAACACCACCCGGAAAGTCCACCGCCATCCTGCTTGGCACACAGGCCCGAGGGGGGAACAGAGCACCTGCAGTGGTGCCCCCCGCCTCCTCCTCCCAGCACAGTTAGAGCCGTGTTCAGTGGGGCCATGGCGGCGGGCGATGAGCATCAGTAGATGAAATTGAGCCTTGCTTTTAAGGCCTGGCGCAGAAGTCCCAAACACATCCCTAACGGGCCCTCCGGCTCCAGAAATCAGCAGCCCTTCAGTCCCTGTGAGTTCACTACCCCACCCTGAGTCTGGGTAAGTGGTGCAGACTCTGAGCCCCCAAGACCGGCAGCTTTTGTATCTTGGAAGTCTGCATTTTCAGCAGGCTCTCCAGAAGTGTCTCGTCCACAGTGAAGTCTCAGAGCCCCAGGAGCTTGTATTCTAGATCCACTCCATGACCCTCAGGAATTAGGGGCGTCCCCTGAGTGGAGAGAGGGCTTCTGGCCTTATCTGCCCTCTGGGAGCACTGCTGGGGCCCCAGCAGCTGGGGCGGGGGCCAGGTGGCTTCTGGGAACTGACCAGCTTGCAGAGGGGACACCCCTTGAAGTAAGGAAGGTGGCGTCCCTGGTGCCATCTGCAGATGTGGGCCCAGCAGGCGTGGCCGCAGGGGACGTGGTGTCTGGAGGCGGCTGCAGGGAGGATGTGTTCACGCGCCCGTCGGAACGTACCTCCCCAGCCCCCACCAGCATTTCAATAGAGCGTCCCACCTCAGAATTGGCCTCTTGCCCTGGACGAGGAGCTCTCTTGTCCCGAGAGTCTCTCTGGCAAGAGTGAGAAGAAGGGAGCGATAGGCAGAGAGGGGGCTGGCAGAGGCCCTTGGGAAAGGTTGGCCACCTCTGGTGAGTTGAGCAATGGTTGTTGAATGAATAAGTGACAGTGTGGGAGGCTGAAGGATTGACACCCTGCTCATCATCTTGCATCTTCCAGCCTCGCCTTCCTTGTTTGCCATGCGGGGTTCCTGGGCAAGCTCATGGGCAGTGTGTCCTTACCCAGGGCCCTTTCTCCACAGGGCCATTTGCATGACCGATATGGGCAGCTGGTGAATATTTACACCAAACTCTTGCTGACCAAGATATCCTTCCACCTCAAGGTAGTTTCCTCGGGGGAATCGTGGGGCTGGTGGGACCCTGGGCTCTTCCCTCCAAGATGTCTCAGAGGGTGGGATCTGTCCTGTCCCCACCTGACCCAAGGGGGAGCTTGGGACAGACGGCAGGGAAGTCAGAAGGCCCGGAGGCGTTTCCCAGCGCGGGAGGTGGTCTTAGCCCTGCCCTCAGCTCCAGGTGGACGTCCCATCCTCTATGTCTTGGTCTCTGTAGTCACTGCCCGGGGCAGATGGTGGCTCCACAGGCTATGGGGCTTTTCCAGCCCCTTTCCCTCCCTTAAAAGCTAGAAGCGGTGCTGGGCCAGAGCTGAGAGGGGTTGCGGTTGAGTGGGGGTGTCTTCTCCGCAGCACCCCGAGTTCCCTGCGGGCCTGGAGGTGACAGACGAGGTGTTGGAGAAGGCCGCTGGGACCGACGTCAACAACGTGTGAGTCCCCCGGTTTCCCGTCTGTTCCTGCGGCGTTCCTCACCCAGGTTCCCACCGGGGGCCGTGCTCTCTCTGGGGCTGGAGGTCGTCACGTGCCCAGGAGCTGTGGCTAAAGCTAAAGGGATGGGGCTTACTTGGAGCTGGGCATTTTGGCTGAAGGACTGCCGTCTGTGCATCCGTGCAAGGGCGTGTGCGTGGACTGTGCTCCCCCTCCCGCCTGGGGGTTCTCGCAGGGCCATGCCCCGCACCCCTCCCTCTCATCTCTCCCTCCTCCTTCCCCCGTAGCTTCCAGCTCACTGTGGAGATGTTCGATTACATGGACTGTGCGTTGAAGCTCTCTGAATCAGGTGAGCCAGCCGAGGGGCTGACCCGGGGCCTGCTGCCTCTGGGGGCCAGCCATTCTTGAACACACCTGCCCCCTGGGACCACACTCCCACCAGGAGCAGGTCATAGGGCCTCCAGGTGCCCCCAGAGCATGGGACGGAGAGGCCTTTACCGCCCCTGCAGGACACCAGGCAGGCGGTACGTCCAGGGAACAGTCCCGGCCGAAGGATACCCACTCTGGCACCAAGGTGCGGGGTGGGGGGTTGCCGGGGGGTGCCAGGAGCCACCTCTTCAGGTTCCCGATCCACCTCCTAGCTGAGCCTGCCCCGAGGCAGTTGGTTTCGACCTTCTTGCCCGTTCTCTGCTGTCAAAGGCCTCTGAGTCAGGTCAGATTTCCCAGCCCAGGAACGCGGTAGCTGTTGAACAGGAAATCTCAGGGGGCTCACCCTCTTGGGGTTGCGGAGGTGATTGTTTTCAGTGGCAGCTTCAGAACAACTTGTGGGTGACTCGATGCTCTCTCGCTCTCCACGGGAGAGTGAGAGGCAAATGCCTTTTTAATGGAAAACCAGGAATGAGGAAGAGGTGCCTGGGCATCCTCCTGGCGCCGGGGGCTGGACCCTGAGGCTGGGTGAGTCTGGGGGCAGCTGTGCTGCAGAGATGGGCCTCTCTCCAGTCGCCACGATGGGAGGCGGAGAAAGCCCACAGCCAGTGCCCACACCCCCTGTGCCAGCGTCTCCCTGAGAGTGTGAGGGGAGTGGGCGTTCCCCGCCCCAGGTTTGTAACAGCCGCAAGTGGGAAATGTCCTGAATGCCCTTCAGCTGAGAAATGGCTGCATTGTGTTTTAAAATGCAAAATAGTATTCTGTATTTTAATTGTTTACAAGGAAAATGTACTCGACGTGACATGTAATTAAGTTTTAAGCGGGTGAGGGACAGCACTTGGCGCCTTCCTCCGCATCCCTTCCCTCCCAGGCGTCCTTGTGTCACT
The DNA here is from genome assembly GCF_003031525.2 of Neophocaena asiaeorientalis asiaeorientalis. Classification (NCBI taxonomy): domain Eukaryota; kingdom Metazoa; phylum Chordata; class Mammalia; order Artiodactyla; family Phocoenidae; genus Neophocaena; species Neophocaena asiaeorientalis. The sequence continues at coordinate 5,586,981 of NW_020174645.1, read as the reverse complement.
GCGGAGGTTTGCAGATCGCCCCACCCCAGGCAAGGTGAGAGTAGGCCCGGGTTGGGGGCCACCCATCTGGAACCGTGTCCCACGTGGGCCGCCCTGGGTGTCACGTGCTCATCTCTCTCCTTACTCCAGAGAGCAAGCCCGTTGGGGGTGGCAGTATGTCTGTCTCTCTCCCTCCTACTTGGTCCGTCGGATGAAAGGCTGATTCTCGAGGTCAGGGGAGATTGACCCCGAATGCAAGTGAGGTTTTGGGGTCCACTGGGGTTTGCAGAACCGTGTCCTGAGCCCGCTGCTGTGAGACTGACCAAGCCCGGGCCTGTGTCCACATCTGCAGAACGAGGCCTTGGGGCTGCACAGCCTTAGGCCTCCATCCTTCCCTAGGATTCAGAGTGAGCTGGAAGCCCATGGGTACAGGGCTGTTGAAGTCACCCTGTCTCTCCAGCTCTGCATCCTGGGCCCACTGCCTGGAAGCTCTCCAGAGACGCTGGCCGAGCTGAGCTGCATTTCATTTGCCCCCCCACCTTGCTGTCACCCCAGTTTGTGGGAGCGCTGGGCCTTGGTCCTTGGCAGCTTCAGTGCACAGGGTCCTTCCTTGCCTCGAGGAGCATGTTGGTGTCCAAGGGCCTGGGGTAGGGTCCCACCGCCTGGCTGGGACTGGTAAAGCCAGTTACCCAGGCCATTGCCCCGTCTTCAAACCCAGCTGTCTAGGTTGCTGTGACAGTGCCGTGAGATGACGGTCAGGGCCAGCGCTCAGCCGCTGTCCTCACTATGGTCGTCACTATGCCTGTAAACAGAGTGGGGTCTGCGCCTGCGCCTCCCGCTCCCCCCTTTTTTATTTTTATTTTTTTACAGTTTTCCGGCAGCTCAACACGGCCATTGCCGTGTCCCAGATGTCCTCGGGCCAGTGCCGCCTGGCCCCCCTCATCCAGGTCATCCAGGACTGCAGCCCCCTCTACCACTACACGGTCAAGCTCATGTTCAAGCTGCACTCCTGTGAGTCCCGCTGCCCCCAGCCCTGCCGGCCTCGGCCCCGAGGGTCAGCCGAAGCCCCAGAGGACTGTGCTGATAGACTGTATCAGGGATGGGAATCAAGCAGTCTTTAAGATATTAATTATTAATTAAACATAACAGGAATAAACTCATTACCCACTAACATAAATAACATACTTGTTATAAAAAAAATCACTATTTTCCAAAACAAAGATTTAGTGGGAAGAGCCACGTAGTTTTACATGTTTGCAGTTCTCTCAACCGCCTGGCCTCGGAGGTGGTAGCGGGGTGCTCACTGGGCTGGCGGGGAGGACTGGGGGAGGCACGTGGTGGCTCCTTAGTGCTCAGAAAGGGTCTGGGCTGCTGGCTGGGGTCTGTGAGCTGCTCCAGTGTCAACCTTGGGCAAACTCGAGGGAGGGCGACCTGACGGACCAGCAGACAGGTGCGATGCGCTGTGGTCAGGGTTCTGCCCGTCCCACTCACCGGTTCCTTCCCTCACTCAGTCAAGAGCTGAACTCCTCATAGGGGGTTCTTTGGGCCCTCCTGATGGTGGGTGGGACGCAGCCAGGTGGCAGGTAATCTGTCTAATCTGTGATGGTTTCTAGAACGTGGAGGAGCAGGGAGGGGGAAGGGAGGGAGCGGATCTGAAGTCTCGGGCACAGAGCAGTGAGCAAGGAGGGAGTCCCCTTACACCTCCCTGCCCCCAGGCCTCCCGGCAGACACCCTGCAAGGCCACCGGGACCGGTTCCATGAGCAGTTTCACAGGTACCAGCCCTGGGCGGGGTGGAGGGTGGCGGCGTGTGCTGGGGCTACCGGGCTGGGGCCTGGCTCCTCTGACCTCATGCCTCCGTCCCCGTCCCCGCAGCCTCAGAAACTTCTTCCGCAGAGCCTCTGACATGCTCTACTTCAAGCGGCTCATCCAGATCCCCCGGCTGCCCGAGGTACCTGCGCCCTCTAGAGGCCGCCGCCAGCCTGGGCACCATGTGGGGCCTCGTGTGGGCTGTGGGAATGGCAGAGGGAGGGCCTTCTGCTGGGGGGAGCGCTGGGTCGCTTTCACCCGCTGCCCCCTCAGGGACCCCCCAACTTCCTGCGGGCCTCGGCGCTGGCCGAGCACATCAAGCCGGTGGTGGTGATTCCTGAGGAGGCCCCTGAGGACGAGGAGCCCGAGAACCTCATCGAGATCGGCTCGGGGCCCCCTGCCGCGGAACCAGCGGTGAGCCGCCCCCTCCTCGCTGGGGGCACTGGGGGTGGCTGGGCCTCCCTCCTGGCCTGGGGGAGTGGGGGCGGGGGTCACCGTGCTTTGCCGTGGCAGGTGGTGGCTGACCTCTTTGAGCAGACATTTGGACCCCCGAATGGCTCCATGAAGGACGACAGGTGAGGGCTGGGGGAGCCCACCATCGTGGGAAACAGCCTTCTGGGAACTGTGATCCCGAAAGATCTTGGCTGGGGACACAGACCTGAGATGTTCAAACCCTGAGGGGGTGCTGATGAGAGGACCAGTGGCCGTGCCCGGGTCCCCTGATCGTCCCGGTTGAGTGAACTGGAACGCCGGGACCACGCGGGCTGGGGAAGACCACGCGGGCTGGGGAAGACCCCGCCTGACCTCTGTCCCCAGGGACCTCCAGATAGAGACCTTGAAGAGGGAGGTGGAGACGCTCCGCACGGAGCTGGACAAGATCCAGCTGGAGGTGAGGGGCATGGGCAGCAGCGCAGGGGCGGGCGGCTGCCCCACGCGGGGGACCTACACCCCACCCTTCTGCCGCCCAGGCGCAGCGGTACATGGCGCAGCTGAAGGGCCAGGTGAACGCTCTGGAGGCCGAGCTGGAGGAGCAGCGCAAGCAGAAGCAGAAGGCCCTGGTGGACAACGAGCAGCTGCGCCACGAGGTGGCCCGGCTGCGCGCCGCCCAGCTGGAGGGCGAGCGCCACCAGGGGCTGCGAGAGGAGGCGGAAAGTGCGTGGGTGGGGCGGGGTGGGGCGGGGGGTACGCCGCCGGGCTGGGGGTCACGGATGTAGCCTCCGCCTCCCCCGCAGAGAAGGCCAGCGCCACCGAGGCGCGCTACAACAAGCTGAAGGAAAAGCACAGCGAGCTCATCACCACACACGCCGAGCTGCTCCGGAAGGTAGGCCCGGGGGGCGCGGACGGAGGCCGGTGGGAGGAGGGGGCCCTGAGCGCAGCCCAGCCGAGCCTGTCCCTGGTCCCCGCCGGTGCAGAACGCAGACACGGCCAAGCAGCTGACGGTGACACAGCAGAGCCAGGAGGAGGTGGCACGGGTGAAGGAGCAGCTGGCCTTCCAGGTGGAGCAGGTGAAACGGGAGTCAGAGATGAAGGTACGTCCTATGATCACAGGCCCTGCCCCGTAGACTCCCGTGACCCCCAGCTCCATTGCCCCCGTGATGTTCTGTCCCCTCCCGTCGTAGCTGGAGGAGCAGAGTGACCAGCTAGAGAAGCTCAAGAGGGAGCTGGAGGCCAAGGCGGGAGAGCTGGTGCGGGTGCAGGCGGCCCTGAGCCACGCGGAGCAGGTGTGGGCCCTCCCAGGCTGGGCTGCCACAGAGCGGGGCGTGGTCCAGAGCGCCTTGCCCTGGTCTTGGGGTGTGGCTCTGACCCAGCCCCAGGGGGTACACAGGGCACAGGACCCGCTCCTGGGCCCTCAGCCAGCCTTCAGTCTCCTGGGGCCCCAGGGAGGGTCTGTAGATTTGGGTGGGGATGGGGGCAGGCGGGGCCTCTGGAAGCCCTGCTCACCGGCCCGATGTTCCCAGAGTGGGTTGGAGCTGAGCTCGAGGCTGGATGCGCTGAGTGCGGAGAAGGACACACTGAGCAGCGTCGTGGGGCAGCGGCAGGCTGAGCTGGTGGCGGCCCAGAGCCTGGTGCGGGAGAAGGAGGCGGCGCTGGACCAGGAGCAGCAGCGCAGCTCCAGAGAGAGGGATGAGCTGCAGGGGCGGCTGGCAGACAAGGTGCGGGCCACCCTGCCCCCCCGCCGCGCACTCTTACCCTGCTAACAGCTGAATCGGGGCAGAATTCCCTTTTATCATGAGCTGCGCGCCCCGCTCCTGAGGGAGCAGCCCAGGCACAGGGGGTGCAGCAGGGCCTCTCGCTAAAGCCCCCTCCCTAGCGAGGGTCTCCGCTGGGGCCTGGCTGGCTCACCGCCGCCTCACCTTCTCCCACCAGGAGTCTCAGGAGCAGGGGCTGCAGCGCAGGCTGCTGGATGAGCAGTTTGCCATGCTGCGGGGCACCGCTGCCGAGGCCGAGCGCATCCTGCAGGACGCCGTGGGCAAGCTAGACGACCCCCTGCACCTGCGCTGCACCAGCTCTCCAGGTAGGGCCACGGCGGCAGGCGCTCGGGCGTTACTCTTCCCTACTTCTCACCCACCCACCCACCCTGAGGGAGGTGGGCAGGAGGGTGCCGGGGCCTCAGGCCAGGCTCTGCCCCTCACCGGTTCTCCCTGTGCTGGCAGACTACCTGGTGAGCAGGGCCCAGGCTGCCCTGGATGCCGTGAGCGCCCTGGAGAAGGGCCACGCCCAGTACCTGATCTCCAGGGCAGGTGAGTGCAGCTGGGGCCGGCCTGGGCAGGGCAGAGGCCGCCAGCGGTGGTGACCCGGGCCCACGGGCCATTGCCGTCTCCTGCTTTCGGGGCGGTTTCCCACCACAGGCGCCTCTCCAGGAAGCCCCAGCCCGGGTCCAGAGATCAGCCTTTCCGGCCAGGGGTCACAGAGACCTGGGGGTGGTTCCTGCGATGCCGCTTTCCAGCTGCGTGGCCTTGGCCCGGCCCCCTCCCACTGAGAGCTGGGGTACTGGAGCCCGTGTGGGCTTGCCAGGCAGGAGAGGCACCACCGGGGCCTGTTCCAGAGCAGCAGCGTTAAGGGTTGTCGTTCTTCCCGCACAGACGCCTCTGCCCTTGTGGCAGCCCTGACCCGGTTCTCCCACCTGGCCGCGGACACCATCGTCCACGGCAGTGCCACCTCCCACCTGGCCCCCACTGACCCTGCTGACCGTAAGTGCGCCCTGGGCTTGTCACACGAGCTCCTTACTGTGGACCCGGGAAAGGGGGTCCTGGCGTCAGACCCGGCTAGGGTCTCCCGGGGTTCTCGGCGCCGGCTCCCCTCAGCCCTCTCCCCCCAGGCCTGATCGACACCTGCAGGGAGTGTGGAGTGCAGGCTCTGGAGCTCGTGAGGCAGCTGCAGGATCAGCAGGCTCTGCTGCAGGCCCGGCCCAGCCTGGTGCAGACCCCCCTGCAGGGCATCCTTCAGCTGGGCCAGGTGAGGTGTGCAGCCGGGATGCCCAGTGTGGGGCAGGGTCTGGAGGGGGGCGGTGGTGCTGGGCTGGGGTCCCTAGCTTCTCTGCACCTCCTTCCAGTTTGGGCTGAATAGGTGCTCACGTGTAGAACCTGTAGCTGTGGGACACGGGGTGGGTGGGTACAGAGCACTACCCTCTAGGGCCCCGCGGCCCCAGTCTTGCTCCCAGGCTCTGTGGGGTGGTGGGAGGTGGAATCCACCTCCTCTGACTCCTGGATTCCCTCATCCCCCAGGAGCTGAAGCCCAAGATCCTGGACGTGCGTCAGGAGGAACTCGGGGCTGTGGTGGACAAGGAGATGGCGGCCACGTCTGCGGCCATAGAAGATGCGGTGCGGAGGATCGAGGTGAGGACCAGGGTGCAGGAGCCCCGGGGGCGCTGGGCTGAGTGCGGGCTGCACCCCCCTCCGCACTCAGCCTCCGTGCGACGGCCAGACGGCCTCTGCAGGTCAGAGGTGGGAGGGTGGGCGGGGGCCCTGGTGTTCGGGCCCTGGGCCTCACCTCCCTGGCTCTGTGGCTGATCCCGGGGCTGGTCCAGTGCGGGTGTCCCCTTTCCTCGCACGCTGCCCTCCTCCCCACCCACTCAAAGCTCTGCCATCGGGTGTAGGACGTGATGAACCAGGCCCGCCATGCCAGCTCTGGGGTGATCCATAGAAGATGCGGTGCGGAGGATCGAGGTGAGGACCAGGGTGCAGGAGCCCCGGGGGCGCTGGGCTGAGTGCGGGCTGCACCCCCCTCCGCACTCAGCCTCCGTGCGACGGCCAGACGGCCTCTGCAGGTCAGAGGTGGGAGGGTGGGCGGGGGCCCTGGTGTTCGGGCCCTGGGCCTCACCTCCCTGGCTCTGTGGCTGATCCCGGGGCTGGTCCAGTGCGGGTGTCCCCTTTCCTCGCACGCTGCCCTCCTCCCCACCCACTCAAAGCTCTGCCATCGGGTGTAGGACGTGATGAACCAGGCCCGCCATGCCAGCTCTGGGGTGAAGCTAGAGGTAAATGAGAGGTGAGACCTACTTCTGCCCACCAGTCGCCCCAGGGCGGGTTCCCCAGTTTTTCCAGATGGGGGGGGAGGGGCTCCTGCCCTCCTGACTGCTTAGCTCTCCAGAAAGAAGGCCTGGGAACCGCAGAGCACGCCCGACCCTGTGGGCCCACCTGCCAAGCACCCGGACGCCCCCGTGGCTTCTGGGGCCGCACTGCAGCTCCTTTTCTCTCTTTTCCTCACCCTTCTGCTCCTCTCAGGATCCTCAACTCCTGCACAGACCTGATGAAGGTGAGTGGCTGGCTGGGACCCAGGGCGGGCCCTGTGCCTGGCCGGGCCCCCAAGAATGACACACGTCTTGGTCTTGGCAGGCCATCCGGCTCCTGGTGACAACGTCCACGAGCCTGCAGAAGGAGATCGTGGAGAGCGGCAGGGTGAGCTGGGCCGCTGGTCTCATGGGGCCAGGTGGGACCCCCTCCCTAGCGGGCAGGCCGCACAGCTAGGCCATGGAGGGACAGGTTCCTGACTCTAGAGCCCTCTCCGTCGCGGATCACCCGGCCTGTGGCTTGAGCCCACCTCGGGACTACTCTTGGGCATGAGACGCCTGAGTGTGCAGAGTGCTGACGGGCCCTCCCAGTGCATGCAGCGTACCTGGGAATCCCAGACCAATCCTCCACGGCCCAGGGGTGAGGGGAGGGGGGCCCACCGGCGGGGATCTGTTGCCACGCGGGATGTCCTTGACTGGTCCGCCCCGCCCTCCTGTCGCCACTAGGGGGCAGCCACGCAGCAGGAATTTTACGCCAAGAATTCTAGGTGGACGGAAGGCCTCATCTCCGCCTCCAAGGCCGTGGGCTGGGGAGCCACGCAGCTGGTGTATGTCGCCTCAGGTCGGGGGGCAGCAGGGTGTGTGGTGCTCAGGATCTGGGGAGGGGTGTTGAGGTGGCCTGCCGTCCAGGGGGTCGGAGACCCAGGCCCTGCCCGGCTCTGCCCCCAGGGAGTCAGCAGACAGGGTGGTGCTTCACACGGGCAAGTACGAGGAGCTCATCGTCTGCTCCCACGAGATCGCGGCCAGCACAGCCCAGCTGGTGGCGGCCTCCAAGGTGAGCCTCCCCTCGGGCTCCTGGGCTCCTGACCACGGCGGCGGCACCACGTGTGGCGGGGAGACCGTGGGCATGAGGGTGGTGCAGCCAGCAGGCCGTCCTGCCCCCCCCCCCAGGTGAAGGCCGACAAGCACAGCCCACACCTGAGTCGCCTGCAGGAATGCTCACGCGCCGTCAATGAGATGGCCGCCAGCGTGGTGGCCTCCACCAGGTCGGGCCAGGAGCAGATCGAGGACAGAGGCGAGTGCTGGGGCCCCGGTGCAGCGGCCGGGCTGGGGGCGGGTGCCCAGACGCTTACCCACTCCCCTCTGGCCGCAGACACCATGGACTTCTCCGGCCTCTCCCTCATCAAGCTGAAGAAGCAGGAGATGGAGACCCAGGTGGGCGCCCTCGGCTGTCCCTCTCCAGTCCCCCCTCCTACCCCCATCCCTCGCCCACGGCTGAGCTCCGGGAAGGCGGGAGGGCCCCTGGGGCGAGGCCGTGGGCCTGCTGAGCGGCTGCACACCGGGCTGCAGGTGCGGGTCCTGGAGCTGGAGAAGACGCTGGAGGTGGAGCGCGTGCGGCTGGGCGAGCTGCGGAAGCAGCACTACATGCTGGCCGGGGCCGTGGGGACGCCCGGTGCGGATGAGCCCGGCCGGCCCAGCGCTGCCCCCCGCGGCGGGACCTCCAAGAAGCCGCCCCTGGCCCAGAAGCCCAGTGTGGCCCCCAGGCAGGACCAGCAGGTACGGGGAGTCAGTGCGGGTGGGGGGGGGTGGTGACAGCAGAGGGGCCCCAGGAGTGCTGTCCCAGCCTCTGCTCACTGGCCTGTGGGGCAGCGGGCCTTGGGGACGGTCAGAAGCCACTGACCAGTGGGGGCAGACACGCGGCCCCAGCAACGCAGGGAGCACGGCAGGTGCCAAGGCCTCGTGCCAGGGAAGGGGCAGGGGCCAAGGAGCGGCGGGGTGCCTGGGGCCCGGCCCAAGGTATGTCAGGCACTCCTGGCCGTGGCCACCGAGCCCCTCACCTTTGACTTCCTGCAGCTTGACAAAAAGGATGGCAGCTACGCGGCTCCACTCGTCAACTACTAGCCACCACCCCCCCGCCCGAGGGGTCCAGCGGGGAGGCTGATGGCCAGGCCTGGGCCTCGTGGCTGAGGAGCCTCTGAGAAGGCCCAGCCCTCGCTGAGCGCCCAAGGGCTCAGGGCTGACCGGGGCTGACCGGAGCAGTTCTTCCCGGACGAGAGCCTAGTTACCTGCAACAGGAACTTCTCAGAGCAGCCAGGACCCAGCAGGCCTGAGCCACAGCTCTTCAGGAAATACACGGAGCATTTCTAATATTCTGAGTTAGACCTTTTGTGAGTTTGTGTGCAACACACCAGAAAGCAGGGCCATTGGAGGGGGTGTTTGTTTGGGCCGGGCCTCCCCTGCCCCTGGGACTCGCGGTCTGAGGTTAGAGGTGACTACAACACAGTCTGTGCTGGCTGTTGGGGACACGGGGAAGACATCACCTGTTCGTGGCCTTCTTGGGACCTGGTGCGGCCTCAGGCAAAGCAGGATGCTCTTAGATGGGCTGGGGGTAGCACCCCTTTCTCCTTGGGCCTCGCTCTAGGGCGTCAGTGACGGTGAGCGCTGAGGACGAGACCCTTGCCTGGGAAGGGGGGCGGGCCGGGTGCTGCCATCCTCCTGGAGTCTGTTCCTGCTGGAACCTGCGGTGACCCTCCTGCTTTTCTTTCCCCTGGTCTGGCTGCCCCTCCCCATGCCCAGCCACCTCATTCCTCCCTTTGCCTCCCCACCCCTGGGAGGTTTCCAGCCCTCCCGCAGGCCCCTCCAGCTCCGTCAGAAAAAGCCCAGAAACTAGGAGCCGCCTGCGCCCTCTTCGGATCAGATCAAAGGCACCTGGTGCTCCTGGGGCAGGGGGCTGCCCTCCGGGAGGGCTGGACGCGCTCTCCTCGAGCCCCCCGCCTCCTCCCGGGAAGAGGGAGGCCTGGCTGGAAGGAAGGCGGCAGCTCGGTTCGCTTTGCGTGTCGTGTTTCCTCGTGTTGAAGTGTCATATCGGCAATAAACCGCACTTCGACTGTTGTCACCCCACAGTGAGGGGCTGCGCCTGCTGCTTCATTTCTCCAGGGCCAGTACGCTGGGGAGGGGAGGGACCCCCTTAGTTTCTGCAGGAAACAGTGGAACATGGGAGCCACAGAAAACCTTGCCGCTTCCAGTTCTGCCAAGAAGTGTCCGGCTTGTTTCCCTGGGAGGTTTGTGACTCTGGGACGCTTCTTTGGGGAGTCTAAGGGCTTTTCTCTGAGAGGCCTCTGTTCCCGGCCAGAGGCCCCCTCGGGTCTTGATCCCCCTCCCCCAGCGCTGTTGGAAGCTCCGCCTCTTTCAGGAAGGGAGGGGTGAGGCCAATTCCTCAGTTACAAATCTTACCTGAAGGATTTCACCTGAATTTCACGTCTGAGCTTGGTGGTGACCCTGACCCCGGGCTGGACTTGACTGCAGTGGCCAAACCAGCCTTTACACTGGAGAACTTACCAGGCGTCTAGGTTCCTGAGAGCGCAGCTGGCTGTGCCCACACCCACGTTCCCTGGAAGCACCCCATGGCCGGCTGCCCTCAGCAACCGCACCCCTCCCCCAAGGTCACCAGCATTTGTGGATCCAAAGGATGGCGCAGGTCAGGGGAGGAAAAGGGCACCTCGTGTGGCTCCTGCCGTGTGGCAAGCACGCCACTCCCCCGCCTCGGTTTCCCGGAGGATGAAGTGGGGCTGTGAGGGGGCGGGTGTGGTCAGGTGAGAAAGGGCTTTGAAAACCAGCCTCCGTGAACTGGAAGGGCAGTGAGAGGGAGCAGTGTCTGGTCCTTATTTGCAAGGAAAACAGCTTCGGCAGACTAAAGCAGATGGTTCTCTCACCAAATCCAAACCAGTGCAGGCTGGTGTGAGCTGACTGCACCTCGGTCCTCAGTGCGCGGCACCTACCAGTCCGGCTGAGGTCAGGCACTGGTCCTCCCTGGATGTCCCGCGAGCAAAGCAGCCCCGACGAGGGAGGAGAGAATCACACGTGGCTCTGTCCAGCCCAGCGCCCCCGGGGGGTGGACTGCAGATTTGGCTGTAAGCTTCCCAGCAGCCACTGGGAAAAGACAAAACTGTCAGTCACATTCTCACGAACAAAAGCAAGACGATTTCTCAGGAAACGCTTCCCTCTTACAGGAAAGCCATAGCCGTGTCTCCTAGACACCCTCCCGGCACTGTGACACGAAGGCAATGGCATCTGTTTAGAGCACACAGCGATAGGGAAGCCTTCACGGGGCTGCTTCGTGCTCGTGTTCCACAAAGGCCCCAGCGGGCAGTGAGGTCCCTCCTCCCAGCCGCCAGCAGCGCGTGACTCGGCCATGGGTCCCCTTTAAACACCTGTGGGCGAGTCTCAGAGCAGAACGCCAGCCACAGAATTGTATCATTTACTTGAAATCAGCAGAGAATGTTCTAAGTAGAGTTTCCATCAGCTGTGCAGCTGGCCTGTGGACAGAAGCTGGGGGGGGGGGCGGAACTGAGCCCAGGGGGCACCCTGAGTCCCCTGCTGAGGCCCTGGCAGGGCGGCTAAGACCCCAAAGACACCCCGACACAGGAGGAACGCGCTTCCTTCTGCCTCTTTTGGTGCACATTTGAGATTCGCGGATCAAGAACCACCACCTCAGTGGCCTTTAGTTTTTGTAACTTCAGAGCCACACCAGTCAGCCTCGCTGTTGGAACGCTGACTGCTGATACTCTAGAACCAAACACGTCATGAGGGTCCCCAGGCAAATAAAGGACAGGGCCGTTATTAACAATTCTCTATTTATTAAAAGGGGTCTTAACAGCTTTACAAGCACAGTTCAGATGTGGCCCTGGAGACGGCAAGGCCAGCCTGGCGGCCCCTCCCCCACACCAACACCGAGCTCACACCTTTGGCTGTGCCCCTTGCAGGCGGCAGAGGTACGGGCTGGGTGGCACCACTCTCGAGATACACAGACATTAACAGGCCCACCTGATTGGCAGGGCAGTAAATCGTCCTATACAGCTGTTCTCTTTAAAAACAATTACAATACAGCAGGAGTTCAAGTCCAGGAGTAGAAATGTACAGTAACTGAGGACAAAGGTTGGTGGCCTCGCCCAGGGCCTGCCGGGACAGACCCCATTTGAGCTCTGCCTGGATTCTGTCACCTGGGCAGCAGCCAGTTGGGGAGTCACAGGCCAGAGTCAGGAGTTCCACAACTGAGCACACGGGCCTTTTTTTGGTCAACAGGTGGGCGGCAACGCTACCCCCAGCCCCGCCTGGGGCCCTGGGAATCCGGCACACGTGGCACGTGCGGATGAGAACCCAGGGGGCAGGCACAGCCTGGGGTGTTGCCAGAGCATCGGAGATTGTTGGTACCTCCCTAACACTGAGGGGCAGGCTTTCTCCAGACTGAGCTGAGATGCTGCTGGCATCCCTCTGTCACACCCCTGCCCCAAGGCCCAGCCAGAGGCAGAGAATATCGGCTAAGGGCATTCTGGTTCAAGGTGGGTGGGCTTTTCTTCCACCTGCAACACAACAAGGAACGCAGAGCCGCCGGGGCAGCAGCGGCCGGCCGGTGACGCGGCCCCAGCGCCTGGCCGGCCACTCCTGGCACCAGGTAAGCTAAGGCACAGCACGGGCCCCGCGGGGGGCAGCCGTGCACTGCTTGCGAGAAAGGAAGCTGCGTTCACTTCATCTGCACCCTCAGCCTGCTCAGAACGGTACGTGCATCTTTCATAAGTTTCCCTGAATGGTCTTATGAGTGTCAAAAAAGTTTTCCTTCCCAATATAAAACAGGAAAATCACACACATAGTAAAAATACGGGAGGAGTACTTCTTCATAGAGAGCCTCGGCTGGCTCGAGGCGGAGGCAGAGGAGGGGCTGGGGCCGCCATCTGCTGTGCCAAGTCCAGCTCCTGGCCACCTCCTCACCCGCCGCAGCTCGCCCGGCCCCTGGACGTGGCAGGGGGCCGAGTGCAAACTCCGAGGGTGGCTTTGAAGCATCCAGGCTCGGGGGAGGGAGGGACTCTGAGGACTGCCCGCCCCACACGGGTTCAGGAAGCACCTTCTGGGCTGGCCCACCCGACCGGCCCCCACCAGAGGCCGCGGTGGGCAGTGGGCTGGGACCCACAGAACTGTCTTGAAAATAAAGCAGAAATGATGAACCATGCTTATTAAATAAAGCTGCAATGGGAGGACCACGATCCTACGTGGGAACGGAGGCGGGGGGGGAGCGGGGGAGACGACGACTTTCCCCAAACTCACGAATTCAACACCAGACTGAGGAATCATACGGAGAACACAAACCAGCGCGACCACAGGATGCCCGGCTGAGGCCCAGCGCACAACCGCCCAGGTGTCCACAACCAGGGTTCTACGTGTGCTTACCACTGACCTACGGCTCTACAACCAGATGGACGCCCTGGCCCGAGCACCAGAGCCCCTGGCAGAGCAGCCGGTGCTCACGGCCTCCATCTGCGTGCGCGGACCCGGCCAGCAGGCGCCGGCGACGGAGTCTCACGGGGAGGACGAGGGCCGCTCACTGGAGGATGAAGCCCGGCTGGTGCGGAGGCAGCCGGGGCGCGGGTCTCTGGGGCAGCGCCGGCGGGTACGGTGGCAACACAAACTGCTGCAGGGAGAAGTCCTGCTGTGCGGGGAGGCCCCCGCGCGGGGGCAGCGGTGGGCACTGCGCCACTGGGTGCGGGGGGCCCTGTCCTGAGCTCAGGGCGGCGGCGAACGGCGTGGCTAAGCGTCCCGCAGGCACCAGGGGCGGTGGGGGAGGGATGCGCCGAGGCACTGCGGAGGGGGGCCCGCTGGCCTCCGGGGAGGGGTAGGGCAGGGGGGCAGTGGGCGCTGGCTCGGGCACCCTGGGGGGCAGTGGGGCCGGCGGCAGGCCCTGCGGAAGTCTCTGCCCCTTCAGCACCATCTCCTGGAGCTTCTCAATTTTAACCCTTCGCATGTGGGCCAGTTTCCGCTTGCTCTGATAGACATCGATGAAGAGATCCAGGGGAAGCTCTCCGTCGAGAAACTTCTCTGCCATGTTCTGGAGGAGCAGGAGAAAGCCGGTTCACGGGGCAGGCCAGCCATGAGGACACCCATCCCCTTCCCTGTCCCCGGCCGCTCCTGGTGCCCCACCTGGGCCAAGCGAGCGGGAAGAGAGGTGCTGGTCCCACCTGCCGGACAGACGGCAGGCCTGGGGAGAGCCCACCTTAAGGTGAGGGGCCCGAGCTGCTAAGCCCCTGGCCGAGACCAGCGTTTCCCTCCCTCCACTGGCTGCGCCCTGCCAGCCCCACACGGTCAGCAGGACAGAAACTCGCTCGTGCCAACGAGGGCCACCCCGCCCGACGGTTCCTCAGAGCACTCGGCCTAGTCCGGCGAGGCTACAACCACACAACTTTGGACCCTGACTCGTTTCCTTACGGCTCAGCGAGGCTTAAGCCTCGGGTGCTCAGCTGGTCGTGCCCACAGGCTCTGCCCGGCCAGCTGACGCAGACAGGACGGGCTCCGATTCACAGTGTAGCGTGTACCCCTCACCTGAGGACCAGACCGCCCCCGCTGCCTCCCTGGCCCCCAGGCTGGCGCTCTTCCCAACCCACGGGCTGGGCTGCCCACTCTGCGCAGCCGGCACGCCTGGCCCTGGGGGAACTGGGCCCAGGCCCAGGTAACTGCCCTGGGGCGTCCCGCTGGGCTGGCTGGATTTACCTCGGTGTCCTCCTCGATCTTGGCCCCTTCCGCCTGCAGAAGTGCTAACAGGGTCTCCAAGGAAGCGCTGCTGGACTGTTTATCTGGAAGAAGCAGGAGGCACGAGAGCGTGAGGGGCACTGGCACACCCTCAGAAACCACCATGACCCCCAGCCCCTCAGGACAACACGCCCCCCCAGTCTCCTCCCCACTTCCCTTTCGAAGAAAGAGTGTACTTTCGCTGGACAGGCGACAGGAGAGTCACACCTACTGAGCTGACTTTCCAGGAAGCTGAGAGGAAAGGCCGTAACGGCAGCTGGCGTCACCCTCCCACCTCACAATACAGGGGCGATGACTGAACGTGTGACCCAACCTTGCAACCTAACCCTGCAATTCACCCTATAATTTATTTCCTTTGGAGTTCTGAGTGATAATTTGCATAAATACATAAAGTATACACATCGTAAGTGCACCACCTGAATTTTTACACATACAAACCCCACCACCATGACCCAGACTGGGATACGGAATGTTTGCAAAGGCTCCCCAGGCCACTCCCAGAGGTGCTGACCTCCACTACCCAAGAGTCCTGCCTGCTTCTGAACGGCACACAAGTGGAATCACACAGTATGTGCTCTGTGCTGGCCTCTTGCGCTCAATACCACGTCTCTGAGACCATCCGTGTTGCTGAACGCATCAGCAGTCCATTTCTTTCCGTGCTTTGTGGCACTGAAAGTTGTGTAAGTGTCACAACCGACCCATCATTCTGTACAAGGACACTTAGACTGTTTCCAAATTTGGCTCTCACAAGGCAAGCTATAACGAACATTCTTGTGTGCTTTTTTTTTTGTGTGTGTGTGTGTGTGTGTGTGTGGTACGCGGGCCTCTCACTGCTGTGGCCTCTCCCATTGCGGAGCACAGGCTCCGGACATGCAGGCTTAGCGGCCGTGGCTCATGGGCCTAGCTGCTCCGCGGCATGTGGGATCTTCCCGGACCGGGGCACGAACCCGTGTCCCCTGCATCAGCAGGCGGACTCTCAACCACTGCGCCACCAGGGAAGCCCATTGTGTGCATCTTTTGATAGACATGAGTGAACGTTCGCTTCTGTTGGGGAGACACCCAGCAGTGGAACTGCTGAATCATAGAGCATGCCTACTTTTCACTGTAGCAGGTGCTAACAAGCAGCTTCTCCAATTCTCACTCCACCCAGCAATGGAAGAACCGCGCATCCCCACCAGCACTGGTGTTGCCAGCCTTTTCACCTTTACTCGTTCTGGTCGGGTGTGTTACAGCGCATTTTTACTGCAGTTATACAGATATAGGAATCATGGTATCGGACGTCACTGCACACTTCACTGAAGGGGGTGATTTTTTAACCTTCTCTCTCCTTTTTTTTTGGGGGGGGGCTATGCCCCTCAGCTTGTGAGATCTTAGTTCTCTGATCAGGGATTGAACCCAGGGCCACGGCAGTGAAAGCACTGAGTCCTAACCACTGGACCACCAGGGAACTCCCCTTTTAACCTTCTCTTAATCTCAGTTTCCTTGGAAGCTACCCCCAATGCACTCAGGCTTCAACAATAGTCAATGCCTGCGTCACTTCATAATGGCTGCAAAGTAAAGTGTGACATTAAAATAAAGTATTCCAGTGATGAATATTTTTCAACATTAACTGTGAGGGCGTAACTTCAAGGATAAAACATTAGTTGTATATCATAATTCAGAAAACTGCCTTTTTTCTATAGTGTTTGGAAAAGGTAGTCTTGTTTAAAAAGTAGTCAAGGGCTTCCCTGGTGGCACAGTGGTTGAGAGTCTGCCTGCCGATGCGGGGGACACGGGTTCGTGCCCCGGTCTGGGAAGATCCCATGTGCCACGGAGCGGCTGGGCCCGTGAGCCAAGGCCACCGAGCCTGCGCGTCCGGAGCCTGTGCTCCGCAACGGGAGAGGCCACAACAGTGAGAGGCCCGCGTACCGAAAAAAAAAAAAAAAAGTAGTCAAGTCTCTTCTTCTAAATTACTGACACAATCCTATATATAAACTATTTTTTCACAGCAGTAATGACTGTCTTAATCTGAAATTGTTCCATAATAACATTTCTTTCCTGGTTAGTGCAACAGCTTGAAAATGCAACCTTCCCTCAGCTCTTTATTCTTGAAAGATCACCCTAAAAGAGTTACCTAATTTGGTCTTTTTTATCTGATAGGCTTCAAAGAGCACCTGGAGTTCCTGGTATTTTTGGGTCAAACGTGCTTTCAGAGAGTCCAGCTGGGGCTGGTAGAGAAGGTTTCCTTCTGCCAGGCTCCGGTTGCTGGCCAGCGTCATTTCTTTGTTAAGTTGAACGTTCTGCGTCTGCAAAGACCATACAGGGTGATGAGAACCAGCGTGTGAGCCCCGAGCCCCACCCCCGGGGCCACCGCAGCAGCTTCCGTTTGGCTGGGCAGCTGCCCCCATCCCAACGCCAGCCCCGATTTCTAGTTTGGACGCTGCTCCCGTTCTTAAAGAGCGAGACCACTTCCTCTCCTTCAGGCCTGCAGGACGGGCTTTGTCCCAGGACCTGCTGAAGCTTTTACCCCAGGAGCTGTGCTGTGACCGGAATTCCTTACCACTGCCATTGCGCTCTTAGGAGCGAACGGCTCTAAAGATTTAGAGCTAGAGTTTTCCAAAACGAGTTGCTGCTGTTCCAGAGAAGCGAAAGAATCACTTTTTATCAGAGGAGGGCCAGTTGGCATGGTGTCAATTCAGGCTTAGTCGTCAGGCTTTGAGATCAAACGTGAAAGCCCGAGACCCTGGGAAGGAATCCACTCAGGGGCCCTGTTCTACTCTGTCCCTACGCCCAACACCAGCTCTTCACGTCTGAGCAGAGGCTTGAGCCTCCCCAGCTCCTGACCGCTGGTCCATCAGCACCGCTGATCCAAAGCTGGGGGCGGGGATTTATCTGCCCGACAGGGGTCCTGTGCTTCCGGGGCGGAGGGGGTGGGGGGGCACAGGTCACGTGTGGGTGGAGAAGCCCGCCTAGACCTCAGGGGTGAGAGGGGTTAATGCGAGGTCTGAGAAAAGGTGAGGAAGTCCTAATGAAACGTAACCAGAAGTACATTGAATAAAAAAGCAAAAATACCAACGTGTCTTACTTCTAGTTCAGCCCCCTTTCCACTTGCTGCTGAGGGCTCCTCCACGGCCTGCAGCCACCTCGCTTTCCGGACTTGAAGTCTTATTTGCCCCCGTTTCTCTCCAAAGCTCTCCGTCAGCCCCACACCAGCCATCCTGCCCTCCCCTTGATATTTTCTACACCCCACCCCACCCAGGCTATATTTTCTCTGCTACTTCCTTCCTCTTGCTCGTCTGACTGTAGGTTCCTGGCCTCGCTGCCTCCGCTTCAACCCCTCCCCCTCCAGCCATACCCTTTGGCGCTAGTGCACAATTCCCAGCACGCGTGCACGCACACACACACACACACACACACACACACACACACACACACACACACACACACACGCACGCGAGAACAAAGAAAGAGCCTTGGATGCAGGTCTCTAGCAGGAGGCCCTGACCACCGAGTGGGGGGCTCCTCTCCTCAGCAGACACATAATCTGCGTCTCTCGCACGGCCCACAGGGCAGGGCCCTCAAGATTAGGCTCAGGGTAAAGCAAAATTTAAGTTAAGATAGAAAATTAAGCCTCTAGCTCAATACTATAAAACTAGCACGGTGGAAATACTCTCCCCTCTCTCACTGCTGCTTTCAGCCAGCAAGGACTGTGAGGGCTGGAAGGAGCTGGTTTAACTGGGTTCCTGGTCCTGCAGACTGTGGAGGGGTCCTGGGGGGCTCCCAGCACCGCCCCAAGCCCTACCCACAGCAGCTCGGCCTCCAGGTACATTGCATCCAGAGGTCCTGCAGAAGAGCCTTTCCTTCGATTAAGCCATTTAAGGGAACATACAAGCCAACCATTGCACAGCCACCCTGGAAAACAGCTCGGCAATTTCTTTCAAAACAAAAGAGGTAACTACCTTACCACCCAGAAATTGTACGCCTGGGCACTTACTCCAGAGAAATGAAAGTGTGTGTTCACACAAGCCTGCACATGCATGATCAGAACAGCCGTCTCTGTCATCAAAAGCTTGAAGCCACCCAGGTGTCCTTCAGCAGGTGGACGGCTAAGCGCAGTACTACACCCACACCGTGAGCAGGAAGAGTGGGCTACTGAGACACGTGCAACTTGGACGGAGATCCAGGGGACAGGCTAAGCGAAAGAAACAAACCTGCCCAGAGGGTCACAGGCTCCAAGATTCTGTGTATACAACATTCTTGAAAGGGCAAAACTACAGAAATGGAGATGGATTCGTGGTTAGGGGTAGGGAAGTGACTGTAAGAGGCGACAGAAAGGCTCCTCATGGCCACGGTGCCCTGCTCTGACCATATCTGTGTCAAAATTCTGGCTTGGGAGTGGACTAGAATTTTGCAAGATGTTGTCAGTGGGGGAACCCGGGTGAAGGCTATGCAGGATCTCTGTGTTATTTCTTACAGCCGCATGTGAATCTACAATTATCTCAAAATTTAAACTTTAATTATAAATAAATAAAACAGACTATTGATGAGATCTTTTGTTCCGACTGGTCTCATCTGATGGACGGGAAGGGGCAGGTATTCAAGGCCACCCTCAGGACCCACTGCCCCGCGCATGCCATCATTCTGACTCAATCAGTTCTGTGTTCAATAAACACTTACTGAGCAACTGTTATTTGTCAGGCCCTGAGTGAGGCCCAGAGAATTGAGAGGAACAGGCACCCTCCTATTCTCAAACTGAGAATCAGCGAAAATGGAGCCAAACTCGTCAGGCCCTGACCTCTGAGCCCTGGGGTGACCTGGTCCTCACTCGCCCCGTCCCAGCAGTTCTGAGAACCAGCCAAGCTCTCCCTGAGCAGGCCCCCGGCTCCGCCTCACTGCCCGGCCCCAGCTGAGCACCCTGTCCGCAGAGGCCTCCCTGGCCGTCCTCGCTAAGCCAGCAGCCGCCCTCTGTCACAGCACCTGTTTCCTTCCTGCCACCAATGGCAACCAGTGAGCACTACGTCTGTGCGTCCACTCACTGTTACCCCCTCTGGGTATCCTGTCATCTGTGGTGTGCCAAACAGCCAGCACACAGCAGCCACTCAGCAAGGATCTGCTGAATCAATCAGAGAGACCCTCTCATCCCCTAAAAAGCCAGTCACTTGAGGATACATCTGGCAAACTAGGTGGGTAACAAAACGCAGAGTCAAAAAGAAAAAAACCATGAGCTGTGCTTGCCAAGTAACAAATGCCCCGAATCTTTTATGCAACAGACGGGCTCCCGTAATAGAGGAACCCTTGGGGACTGTGGTGGAGGGTCTCACTCGTCCTGGATCTAAGGGCCATCCGATCAGGAGTTTCCCCAAGTCTTCAGCGCAGGCAGACCACAAGCACAGGGGTCCCGAGGGGCCACTGGAAAGGCATCGCGTGAGGGAAGTACACCATCCTAGCACCGCCAAGTGCCAGCCTACCGCGGGGGTTCTCAGCATCAGCTGAACTACCTGAAGGCAAGGGGGCCCAGCCCAGCCCCAGATGAGCCCCATTCTCTAGGAGGGGACCCAGGCCTAGAGAGTGTCTTCAAAGCCCCCAGGTGATCCTTGCCTCACCGTTCCACCCTAAAACATATCTACGAATAAAGCTTATTCTCTTGGGGTCCAAGTCAGGTCAGAATCACTTCTCCTCCAACATGTCATGCACCGAATGCAGAGGCAAAATAAAATTCCAACCAATGCAGACGACCGTCACGCTGGCTGTACTCTTTCTATCCCCGGGTGCTCAGATGTTTTTACAAGACTATCAGGAAATTCTCAGTGGCCACCCAGGGCACACCCGCACCCTGTCCAGGTGGACAGTGGAGACAGTGGTGGCAGGAGCAGTGGCCAGGGCGTAGGCTGAAGTGGGGAAAAGCCTCTGATAAAGCTCTTCCCGCACAAGCAGCGGGGCCCAAACACGCCTGTGATGCTGCATTAGAGAAAGACCTTCCTCCCCAACGTTCCTTTTCATCATCCCAGTTGAGGAAAACTGGGAGGAAGCAGCCAGACTTGTTCTATCGTTTGCAAAGGACTCGGGGGACCCTGCACACCACACTCAGCAAGGCCTAAGTGGCAGCCACCCTGGATGACGTGCAGTCTGACTCCCCAGCCCCTGTCCTACTGCTCCGAGGACCCGTGCGAGAGGAGGCCTCGTGCGGAGCCATACGCCCTGAAATTGAAAACTGGGTCCCAGCCTCTTGATGGTTTCTCATGATTCTTTTTCTTAACCACAGAGAAATCTTTTCAGGAAATAAACTCTCTGTGGTAATGAAACATTTTTATAAATGTACTCAGTTTCACTTCAGTTTCCTTTTCTGTTCAAAATCAAAGAAAACTGAGATGTGTGATAGCATTTACAGTAAGATCCATTTATACAGTGATTTCTGCCCATCTGTCCATCCGTGAGCAGGGCTGTCTGAACGGATGGTCAGCCAAAGCTAACAGCAACCTCTCAGTGGTGTGACTTTTTTTTTTTACTTTCCTCTTTCTACCTGTGTATAGTGTTTGAATCATTTATAATAAGCATGTATAAATTTATAGAAAGTAATTATGTTTTAATTAAAAAAAAAAACCTGTTAGGTATTAGTAGAACCAGAAGGGCAGAGGCTCTAGGGACATAAGCTGCCTTTGTTTACAACAAACAAAAAACCAAGGTCTTTTACATATACTTGTCCAGGCAGAGTGGGAGGCTTATATCACTATATGAGGTTTTCACAGAATGTACATTCTACCTCAAATGCACAGGTCATTATTTATTTGGGTTGGGGGAGTGTGGAAGAAAATAAAGTTGGTGAGGAGGAAAACAGACATAAACTCCCCTCTGCATGACACACGCAGTAGTTACAATTGAGAGGCACTCGGGGCCAGGACGGGGGCCTGCCTGCGCCCCACTGTCCAGAGCTGGGTCAAGGTTTGGGTCTGCAGTGGATGTTTTCCAAACCAGATGCTTCCACAATGTGAAGTTCTGATTTAAGCTGGCCTGTCTGCCCCTTCAACTATAATTATAACTGTGCCTTCCTATAAACACTACAATGGGCAAATCTGCCTATGTTTCCAAGCTAAATCTTTTATGGAAAAATACTCAGAGTAGTCCCTTACTCCCCCTTTACACTATAATATAATCCGTATCATAACAAAGTAAATGACATTATTGAATTATGTTAGCAAATTTCAACAAAATAGATGGAAATTCTTGATCGTACTAAAGTTCTTTAAATGCTCAAAACCCAGTAAGGACACGGGAACTAAGATAAAAACACAGGTTTGGGGGATGTCCCTGGCGGTCCAGTGGTTAAGACTCTGCGCTTCCATTGCAGGGGGCACAGGTTCGATCCCAGCTCAGGGAACTAGATCCCCGCATGCCACGAGGTGCAGCCCCAAAACAAAACAAACCAAAAAACACAGGTTTGGGGGATGTCCCTGGCGGTCCAGTGGTTAAGACTCTGCGCTTCCATTGCAGGGGGCACAGGTTCGATCCCAGCTCAGGGAACTAGATCCCCGCATGCCACGAGGTGCAGCCCCAAAACAAAACAAACCAAAAAACACAGGTTTGCCCTCTCACCTACTGCGATGCTAACAGGCCTAGTATTTGTACAAAGTAAAGGATCCCATTTTATTTAACAAGTAAACATTCCGTCTGGTAGATAAAACACTCCTCACCAACAACTTTGCTCGAGCCCCTGCGTATAAAGCCCCTCCTCAAAGCCCTGCCCTGGCTGTGGCTCGGGACCTTTTTCGACTCCGAGAGCCGCAGGAAAAGCTACACACGCTCTCACTCCCTGATCGCCGGGTGCTCTCTGAGGCACAATTCACCGCTCCATCCATCCCTGTTTAAGTGTTCGGCTCGGAGCTGAACTGCACCAGCCCTGAGGGTCTACACCCACCATCTCCTTGTAAAGAACACCTTTACTACACGCCCCTCGACTCCCCCAAGCTGAGCGCCCCCTGTTGCGCCAGAGACCCAAATGATGTAACTGAACTGGCTTTCCTTCAGCACACAGCGACAGCTGGGCTCTCTTCTGTGGCCTCACAGAGCACACCCCCGGCTTTACTCCGAATTGTAGTTCACGGTGCTTGTCCGTTCATCAGTTTATTCATTCATCCAAAAAAGGATCTTCTGAGGCACTGTTACGCGCTGACCCTGGGCAGGGCTGGCGATGGACACAGGGGTGAACGAGGCAGGCCGGACCCTGCCCTCGCGGAGTGCCCCTCGACTGAAGACAAATTAAACAAAGTCACACCAACAGCTATCACTGAATCACAATGGCATTTTAACTCTCCTGCGAGTGACGGATGCTTGTAGTGGGATGAATGGTGGCTCCCCAAAAGAAATGTCCACATTCTAATCCCTGGAACCTGGGAATGTGACCTTATCTGGGGAAAGACTCTTTGCAGATGTAATTAAGTTAAAGAAGGCAAAGGCCATCCTAGATTACCTGGGTCGTCCTAAATCCAATGGCAAGTGGGTTTATACAAGACACACAGAGAACACATAGAGGAGAAAGTCATGTGAAGACAGAGGCAGGGAATGGAGTGATACGGTCACAGGCCAAGGAGGCCAGCAACACCAGAAGCTGGAAGAGGCAAGGAACGGATTCTCTCCTAGAGTCTCTGGAGGGAGCATGGACACCCCTGATTTAGGACTTCTGGTCTCCCGGATTGTGAGAGAATAAATTTGTCTTGTTTTAAGCCACCAAGTTGTGTAATGTGTTATGGCATCCAGAGGACTTAATCCAGGCCTGGAATCTTCCACCTCTCCTTGAGATCCACTCTCCATCCTGCTCTGTGCCCCAGGGGCCAACTGGCTGAACCACATCCACCACTTAGGCCCCTTGCCTTCTGGTTCTAGCTGGATTCAGCAATGGGGACTGAGGGTGGGACGAGGAGGGGGTTCTCTGGGTCCCCTTCCTCTGGGGTCGCTGTAGGTGACCAAGTCCCCCACCCCAATCAAAAGCAGCCCCCTCTCTCGTTCTCCACACCCAGCTCCATCCCTCAGGCCTGAGGCTGAGAAGTGCACACCTGTGGCCCGTTCTGCACCAGCCCTGGGGGAGTCTGAGTGCCCTGTCTCGCCAAAGGCCTGACTGACAGAACTGGAATGGCTTTCCCCAGGAAATACAACGACATCTGAGCCCACGCTCACCCTTCTGATGAGAACATCAGGCCCCTTAAGAGGAAAACTGAGCCCTGTTCACTCCCCGATCCCCAGAACCCAGCACAGTACCCAGGCCAACACATGCCTGCTGCTAAGTATGTGTCCACCTCAGTCTGGAGGACGCTTATTGCTGGGCCTCAGGCCACCACCTGCCAGCTGTTAAAACCTTGCTAAGCTGTTCTGAAGATTAGCTTCTTTGAATGTTTATAATAAATGTTTAAACAGTAACATCACAGATGAGTGCTCATTATTACAACCAACCAGGTGAAACTATCCGCACCCCTGCTTTACCACAGGAGTGATCACAGTTTGGAAAAAAAGCATAAAGGGAAAAAATTAAGATTATGACAGCGATTGCTCTAAAGCGAAACTACCCATTACTGCGTAGACATCAGACGTGCAACACCCATGTGGAGACTCATTAGAGGCGGGTAGAATGTGGGAGTAATGTTTATGATTGTGATGGCCTGGAAGCCACAATACTTTACACATCTTTTTTTTTTTTTTAAGTCACTCATGAACTCCAGCACCTAGACTACGTACGGCTCATAACAGCCACCGCAACGTGCTCCAACACAGCGGCTTGCGCATTTCATTCATTCATTCAAGAAATACTTAAGAAGCACCATCACGTGCCAGGCTCTGGGGGAACAACAACCAGAACACAGCCTGTCCTCCTGAGCATAAGTCTCCGCGTCAAGACCGCCAGGAGATGGGCGGTGTTCAGCTCACAGGGCCTAACTCCAGAGGGCACCATTCACCCTGTACTGCAGCCTGTAGCCCTGACTGCATTTGCTATTCAAAGAAAAGGCTCAGGGGAGGACATATGTATATGTACGGCTGAGTCCCTCTGCTGTACACCTGAAATTATCAACATTGTTAATCAGCTATACCCGATACAAAATAAAAAGTTTAAAAAGAAAGGTTCAGGGGGAAAAAAAATCAAACAGATGCGAACTTAAAGATTTAAGTAAGACAACTTACTGGTGGTGACGTGACAGCTTCACTCTCGCCAGCACCTGACACAGTTCAACAGTATCTGTGAACATTTCTGGAGTTCTCACCGCATGCTTGGCACTGTGCCACGCATTATAGCTCCTTAATCCTCTCAGCGAGGGTGAGACAGATTTGTCCCCATTTTACTCAGGAAAAAGGAAATGCAATCTTTGGGAGGTTTAAGAGATCACCGAAGTCACAAGTGCCAGGAAGTAACTCCAGAGGTATGACATTAAGAGTTAGGGTATTCTGTCTCCAGCTGTGTTTTCTACAGGATTACACCACGAATTACGCCACAGAACCTACCCTACTACACAAAACCCAGTCTACCACCACTTCTCTATTTTCAAGTTCCAGTAATCACCTAAATTTCATTTCTATTTATGCCTCTCATGTACCCTTTTATTAGGATATTTCAAACACAAAGCAAAAGCAGAGGTAAGTATAATGAATCCCCGTGCGCCCTTCTCCCAGGTTCAGCAATTAGCAACATTTGCCAGTCTTGTTTCTTCTGTACTCCCCACTTCTGGGGGGGAAGTATTTTAAAGCAAATCTCGGCATAATATCATTTCACCCGTAAAAACTTTAATATGTATCTTTAATGGGCAAGAACTTCATGACTCTAACTACAATGCTGTAACTACACTTACTAAAAGTTCTTTAATTTCATCTTTTGTATGTATTGGCTTGAATTCCTCTGAGCATTCTGCCTCATCTGTTTGAGTATAGGAAATAATTTACATAGGAAAAGCAGGATGAATGTTTGATTTCGCCACCCTTCCACTTTTAAAGCCAACTTTTAGAAGATTTAGTGCTCGAGCAACCTCCAAAAACGACCAATAAGCTTTTTCTGGAGGTGTCATTATTAAGTAACAGATTTTTAATCAGCTGTAGTCATTAATCTTCCTAATGCTCAAATTGTCCGTGGCCAGTGGGAGACACTTTGAGCTGGCTCTTAGGCTGACACACCCCAGAGGTTTGACAGCTGCCCTGCTCTCTGGTAAAACAAGATGTCCCAGACCAATCTGTACATTTGCTGCCCCTAACTCAGGTGGGTCCTTCTCAAAGAAACACTGGTTCCTTTTGGTGGGAAATTCATTTTGATTTTGATACTTTCCTCTCCAAATAAAATTAAATAGAAAGTTATATATAATACAAAGATACAGAATGAAAGAAATCTTAGCCTTTTACTTTCCACTAGACAAGTTCAGGTTGCATTCAGACTTTAAACATAGCAGGCTTATGGATTAGGTGATAAAAAGGTTGGCACGCATTCAGCCAGGTTAACCTCGTTTCCTTTTGTTGTGCTACACCTGATCTAGTTCACCAATTAATTTTACAATAGATTTCACTAAAGTCACATGCAATTTGAGTTTGGGCTTTAATACTAAAGGTTAGGTTATCAGAAAACCCAAATTCATCTTCCATTCAGTGAAAAGACCTTCCCAGTGATGCACTCATTTCACCAGTCTTCCATTTGAAGGCGGGCTTTCAGGTGAAGCCTGTAATCCAAGCCTATAATATCCCAGAGGTGACCTGTAAACACAACCCAACGTGGCTTGGTTCAATCCAAATGTTCCCTGAGTTTCTATGAGAAAACTTAACAGTTGCTGAGTTGGACTGTTTAACATGTTAAAAAAATTAAGGATATGAAAATACAAAAAATCCAGTGAAAGAACTGTAGAACATTATGAAGCTGTTCTAAAATACGACCATCTCGTGGGCTGTGTGAAACCATCTCCAAGGCTACAGCCTATTCGGGAAAGTAAATGTGCCAGCTGCTTACCAAACGTTCCACTGAAACAACCACTCAACAGAACATATTAGATTAATAAAGACTGCTACTTCTGATGGCAGATATCAAAATCCTTCTTGTTGAGAGAAACCTGCTGTCCTCAGAAAGTAGCAGACACTCGACCAATCCCTTCCATATGGAGCTGACTCCATCTTAAAAATTAGTATGTTACTCACTGTAAGTGCAACTGACCACAGGAAATGCAAAAAGCTAGGCTTGAAAATAAACGGACTCGCCCCAGGGAAGAAGTGGTCTCAGCTACACAGGATTTGATTGTTTTCTACTTCTGGCAGGCACAACATACCAGGGTGTTTTCCCTTGTATTTTTTTTTTCCTAGAAGATAGTGTGTGGATAGTGGTGTGGATAATAAATGTTACCTTCCTAGTATCACTGGCCTTGTAACTCCTGGGGACTCTGCGTGGAAGAAGGGATGAGGAGCAGAAGGCAGGATGGGGCCCAAACTGAACACGATGTCACCTGCCTCTGTCCCTCATCTCCTAAAAGCAAGGGGCTTGTCACACCTGGCCCCAGCCTAGTCCTACAGAATCAGAATCTCACAGCAGTTGAGCCAGGACACAGAGAAGCCCTCACTTCATATAATCAGAACCAGTCAGCTGCTGGTTAACTGAGCAGTTTGGTTAAAGCAGTAACTCACTAAACACATAGAATTTTAAAGACCTATCCATTTTTTTCATTTAAAGCAAAGGTCCTTTCTTAGAGAAAGGGTCCACTAGCTCGATTTCCAGAAGTTCTTTGCCTAGACCACACCCTCTCATGTGGGGAACCTGAAGACACTGGACAAGCAAGATGAGAGCAGAATCCTTCTGGAATACTAGAAAGCTTTTTTTCCTAGTGAATCACCTTATAGTAACTCTTTCCAAAGCACTCAACTTACAGTTTTCACTCTCTCTTTTCACGCACGGTTCCTCGGTTGCCATAGTACTTAATGAAATCATGTAATTACTGTAACAAAATCAGAATGAGGGACTTCCCTGGTGGTGCAGTGGTTAAGAATCTGCCTGCCAATGCAGGGGACATGGGTTCGAGCCCTGGTCTGGGAAGCTCCCACATGCCGCGGAGCACCTTAGCTTGTACGCCACAACTCCTGAGCCTGTGCTCTAGAGCCCGTCAGCCACAACTACTGAGCCCGTGCGCCACAACTACTGAAGCTCACACGCCTAGAGCCTGTGCTCCACAAGAGAAGCCATCGCAATGAGAAGCCTGCGCACCACGAAGAAGAGAAGCCCCCACCCACTGTAACTAGAGAAAGCTTGCACGCAGCAACGAAGACCCAACGCAGCCATAAATAAATTAAATAAATTTCAAAAATTAAAAAAATATATATCAGAATGAACAGGTCTGAGAGAAAACACACGTGACTCTTGGTAATCACGCAACTGTGGCGTGGGAGCAGAAATGCCCGAGCATCTAATCGTGATTGGCGGGGGTGGGGGTGGGGAGAGAAGCATCAATCGTTATATTTGATGAAGGGCATGGAGAATGCCAATTACTGGAACACTTTAGTTAAGTAGAGGGAGGTCAATTAATAGCTTCCACCGTAATTTAAAAATCCAGATCCCTCCCCCCCTCCCCAAAAGAAAGCAGCCTACAGAAGACAGAATTTCTAAACTTTGCTTTTCTTAGTAGTAGTTTCTTGCCAAGACAACCAACCAAAGCGTTCACTTGTTTAGTGAGAGCTTTGGGGTTTTCTCCTCTTCACCACAAACTACAAGAAAAGCATGTATGAGAGTTTTCTGGGAGAGTCTTTACACAGGTGCAGATAAGAAAATGCCTATCCAGGTAGATCCCAGATGTATATCAAGACAACATCTTTTGACAATTTTGCTTTTACATTTAAAATATATCATGACATGAACTCTCCAACACCTGACTCAAGAATTCAGTTTGATAAAAGTTTACTCTCACATGACTGAAATTATTCATCTTCTATTCAGTATGAGAAAATGCTATTCTAATAACGAGTTTTTTTTTTTAGTCTGTGGGTAGAGAAAGGGATTAGTCAAAGGAGAATGAGTTACTCTAAATTATTCTACTTAAATTTCACAACAAAAAAACTGCAATTATAAGTGATGTAGGGAATAAGATGTTCTAACTAAAATAATTGCCTAGATACTTAAGACTGACTCATTTTCAAAAAAATTAAGTGTTGATATTTTAACAGATTTATGCTCAAAGATGTTAACCGCAATATAATTTATGAAAGCCAAAAAACCCAGTACCTAAATATCCATTAATAAAGGACTAGTCACATAAATTGTGTCATACCCACATGATAAAATACCATAAGCCACTAAAAATGTCATGTAAGGATCTTCTGACAAAAAATAAGAAAATGCCCAGAGCATAAATTTAGATTAAAAACAAGTCAAAAACTCTACATGCAGAATGATCCTAGTGGTAGAAAACACGTAAAGAAAATGTATAAAATGTTCAACAGTGTTTATCTGAGCGGTGGTATTACATGTGATTATATTTTTCTTCTTTATAGTTGTATTTTTTAATTTTTCTATAATAAACATGTTAAAAATGTCATTTTTTAAAGGTTTGATCAGTTAGGATCAGAAATCTTAAATCTTTTTTTTAAGAAATCTTAAATATACTTCGTTGCTTTATTTTTTTTTTAATTAATTAATTAATTTATTTTTGGCTGCACTGAGTCTTCATTGCTGCGCACGGGCTTTCTCTAGTTGCGGTGCCTGGGCTTCTAATTGCTGTGGCTTCTCTTGTTGCGGAGCATAGGCTCTAGGTGCGCAGGCATGTGGGATCTTCCCAGACCAGGGCTCAAACCCGCGTCCCCTGCATTGGCAGGCGGATTCTTAACCACTGCATCACCAGGGAAGTCTCCTTCCTTGCCTTCTTAAACAGAGCACATGAAAGCACAAAGGACAGCCTCTGATGAGACAGAATCATCAATATCAAGTAACTACAGTGGGTCTATGATAAACCAATATCCCTGGACCATGGAAGCAGATGGATACATTTATGTCCTTAAATAAGCATTTGCCCAAGTGTGCCCCAGGGAACCTGGCCGCCCCAGACTGAGTTCAACACACACTAGCTGTAAGAACCAAACCAAACAAAGCAAAGCAAAACAAAACCCCTCTTATTTCAGCAGATTCCCCAGACTTCTTGCCCACAGAGCCCTCTTTCTGTAATCGCCATTAACAATCCCAGAATTAGGGAAGCACTACCCTAAACCAGCCTCAGCCACTTCATTCACAGCCGCCACAGCGTCATTTACTGGCGTTTATCATGGTCACGCACTGTGTTCCACAGTTTACGAACATTATCTTATTTAATCCTCCAAAGTCTCATAAGGACGGTATTTTAATTCTCCCCTTTTAAAGATGAGGAAACCAATATTTAGAAAGGTTAATCCGTGTCCGAAGTCTTCTAACAACCCAAATCCTATGCTTAACAGCTGATCTTACATTTTGGGTGCAGCTTCATTTATTTCTGGATGGTGTAATTCCCTTTATTTTAATTCTCCCCTTTTAAAGATGAGGAAACCAATATTTAGAAAGGTTAATCCGTGTCCGAAGTCTTCTAACAACCCAAATCCTATGCTTAACAGCTGATCTTACATTTTGGGTGCAGCTTCATTTATTTCTGGATGGTGTAATTGGCTCTATTAGTTTTTCCCTACACCCTTTAAAAAATCTGCCACTGACAGATTAGCCATTGGACCAAGCATGTTGTTATCTGAATTGTGTGCAAAGCGAGACTCAGCAGGCTGTGCAATGAGTCTGGTGTAAGCCTCCAAGTCAAAGGGTCTGGCTGCCTGAAAATCTTTTTTCTCAATCCTCTTTCAGCTTCTAACTGATCTCCCCGCTTTCTGGTCTTACCCCTCAAATCCATCCTCTCCTGGCTGCCTGAATCATCTACATAAATCGCCAAGTATGACTACACCACTCCCTGGTTTAAAACCCCCCAGTGGCTCCCTCTGACTGGAGAGTGAAGCCCAAGCTTTCTCAGGAAACATGGGGCTGTCTGGTTTCTGCCCGCCTCTCCGGACTCGTTCCCCCCACGCCCTGCCCTGGCCCCTCCAGCAAGGCCTGCAGTATTCCTGGGCACACAATCTCTGCTTCTTTCCTCTGTGCCTCTGTTCATGCAGCCCAGCCCCATGCCTGGAAGCCCTTCTCCCTCATTACCTGGTTAACTCACCCTTCCAATCAGAGCTCATGAGTCATCTCCTCCAGGAAACATTCCCAAGGATCTCCCTGAGCCCTGCAAAGGTTCACCACGTCTCCCTCCCACTAGGGCGTGTCCTCACCCATACATTGAAACTGGCTTTTGCATACCTGCGAGATCCTAAAAGATGAAAACTCTGTGGCTGAGCGGTTTCACAACCCGTGCCCCACACCCCACGCCCCACAGCAAGGTGTTCCATAAAGGTTGAGTAAATGAATAAACTTACCCTACCTCAGCTGTGCTCACATTAATGAAAGCCGCTGTCTGATGGCAAACACCAATTAGCACTTACTGTCCCTCTGCCAACCTCAGCCCTGGGCTATGGGTGTGAATATAACCTCAAGGTGCCAAGCGAACCTTGGAGATAATGTTTCTTTCAAATCAAGTCTTTTATTAACTATGACACTGCTTGTAATATAACAACTATTCAAACATCTGCTCTTCACATGCGCTCTTTGGTACAATGAACAACGTTGCTCACGGTTCCATGAGAAATGCGTTGAAAAGCTTTCCCCAGACATACTGGCAAGGTAACCTACTGACAACAAAACTACATCTGCTGCTCTATTTTCACTCTTCCCTATGAAGTAACTCTACAAAGAACTTTCCTCTGTCTTTGTACCACTGGGTAAGATGGTTTTCCTGAATAATGATGGGATGTGAAAACCCCACACAGCTGAGGAAGGAAATAAACCAGCTAGAACTCTTGCCCCAGCATGTTCTGAGCCTCAGCGATCACATCTGTGAGCCGCGGCTGACGCACAGGTCGTTAGAGACACCCCTGCACTGCTACCTGGCATGATCCCCACAGCAACATTCCGCTACAAATACTGTGATAAAAGCCAAACCTACAATGAGGCTGGCTTAGCTCAAGAGCACCTCAATTCTGCACACGACAATGAGGCTCAACCAGTGCAGCCTGTTTCTGGGTTCCTCCTGACTAATCTGTACGGTACAGGCACTGCAACAGGATGTCAACTTGTCTGTAAAGTCGAGTCATCGGACCCGTGTCCTTCCATGGCACCTCTTT
The DNA here is from genome assembly GCF_003031525.2 of Neophocaena asiaeorientalis asiaeorientalis. Classification (NCBI taxonomy): domain Eukaryota; kingdom Metazoa; phylum Chordata; class Mammalia; order Artiodactyla; family Phocoenidae; genus Neophocaena; species Neophocaena asiaeorientalis. Next base: position 5,555,701 of record NW_020174645.1, on the reverse strand, counting down.
CCTTCTCCCAACCCCATTACTCCTAATGGCCTTTCAAACTTCTATATTCTCCTTGACTTCAACAAGTGCTTGGACGAAGTCAGCCCCCGAATTTGTATCTCTAAGCAAACCATCCCCCTGAGCTCCAGAACTGCACTCAGCTGCCTGCCGGACGATGTCACATAACTGCCCTGCTTGTCCCCCACACCCAGGCTACCACGGTCTCAAGGATCCCCTCTTCCCTCCTCCAGCCTCGCTCTGGCCCACCCTCTCACTTCCACTCAAAGCCCAGCTACCTCCACTCACTCAGTAGCACTAACTGGGCACATCCTGTGCGCCAGGCATGTGCTAGGTGCCAAAGACACAAAGATAAACGTGATAAAATGGAACCCCCAGGCCAGTCGGGGACACAGGGAAGCAAGGGACTTACAAAATGTGTCTCAAATTCCACCGAGGAGGCATACCAAGAGGCCAAGGGACCGTGTGTCTGGGACTGAGGTGGGGAGAACATTTGGAAGGCAAAGCTGATGGGGTCCCTGGGTGGGCAGGGGAGGGGGATAGACAGCTCCACAAGGGCATCATGGTGTGAAGGGGTCCAACCAGCTGGTCTGCATCTCCCCTCCCAGAACTCCAGCTCAAACTCAAATCCTAACCTCTTCTCACCTGCCCTTCTGTTTCCACCTCTGACCTGGTCTTCCTGAACCTCCCCATGCCAATCCAGCCCCTGCTGCCAAAATATTCTTCCTAAAGTGCTCTTCTGATCGCATTGCTGCTCTGCTCCAAAGAGTCACAGAAACTCAGTGCTGCCAAAGGAACCGCCACTGAGTTCTCACCTGGCTCTCCGCCTCGCCAGCCTTATTTCCTATCACTTCCCTTCACACTAGCAAATCTGATCTGGTAACTCAACGAGTCATAAAACCTGTCCCGTGCTTTCCTGCTCAGTACCGTGCTCAGGCTGTCACTCCTTCGTGGGTCCCCACTTTGGTCAAAATACTACTCAGAGAAATAAATACCTAATTCAAGACAGTGGCTCCCTGGTGGGTGGGGAATCACGTTCCGGATGGAGCACAGAGGGCTCTTCTCTGGCTTGGTCGTGTTTTCTTCCAAAGCCGCTTGCAGGTACACAGATGTTTCTTGTATCATTCTACACCCTCGTATAGGAATTACTGTATTCGATCATTTATTTTCTTAAATCTTACTTGCCTATCAAAGTCCATCTCTTGCAGTAGGAACCTAACCTAACCAGGAAGCCTCTCATCTGACCTTCAATGTCATTTACAATTCACATGTAACCTTTTTCTTATTCTCTCTCTCTCTAAAAAAACAAAAACAAAAAAACTGTGGTAAAATATACAAAACATGAAACTGACCCCTTTAGCCATTTTTAAGTGCATGTTTCCTGCAGCGTTACATACACTCACATTGCTGTACCATCATCGCCACCATAATCTTTTTCATCTCCCCAAACTGAAGCTCCCTACCTCTTATTCTCTCTTGTATTGATGTCTGTGTACTTGGTTTCTTTCCTAAATTATAATATAGGGATTATACGCTATTCATGCTTCTATCCCTTATAATGCCTCGCACACAGTAGGTGCTCCACAGCATTTAAAGGAAATGGAGTCTCTTGAAATGGCAGAAAGGACACTATGCATTCTATTTTTGGCAATACTACTGAATAATAACAACTTAATGAGTGTTCACTCTGTGCCAATACCATGATAAACATCTGTTTTGGGTTTTTTTAAGATTTATTTATTTATTTGTTTCACTGGTTGGTTGCACTGGGTCTTAGTTGCGGCACGTGCGCTCCTTAGTTGCGGCATGCATGTGGGATCTAGTTCTCTGACCAGGGATAGAACCCAGGCCCCCAGCATTGGGAGCAGGGGGAGTCTTATCCACTGCGCCACCAGGGAAGTTCCTATGATAAGCATGTTAAAGGCTTATCTCACTTAGTCCACCCAACAGCCCTCAACCCTATGGAGTAGCTTACTGCTATTATCCCCTTTATTTTCAATGAGGAAGCTGCAATTGGAAAGACTGAATACTTGCCAAAGGTCACATTGTTGGTATCAAAAGCCATTTCTGTACTATACCACCCCCACTGCACTTCTGATCAATACAAAAGAAGGAGACAACAACTACATGAAATAAGGGATCAGATTTCACCTAAGACTGTCTAACAATTCTGAAAATCTCTTTAAAGAAAGGGAGCTAGCCTCTACTGACTTCACCTGCTATTCCACTTCGCCTCACACGAACCTTAGAAGGCAGGCATGGTTACCATCCTCACTTTACAGGGGAAGCAGAGTTTAAAATAAGTCACAAAACTCTCAGGTTCTTTAAAAAGTCAGATAATACTGGATTTCAGAAAATATTCTGGGGCATAGTAATTTTTTGTACAAGCGTTAAAGTCATGGGTCCATGGAAGAGAAGTTCTAAACATAAAAGTTGAAGCCTTTATATATACAATAATGATTGTACAACAGGAACAGAGACAAACTCCAGTAGCAGACACTCAAAAGGGTTTTAAATCTTAGCTTCTAAAAACCAGTCCCACCAGTGTTCAGAGCTTGTTTGAGGAAGCAGTCCCTGGTCGGTACATTTCAATGAGCCATTGTGATTCACCAAGTAGCTTCGCAGCCCCACACAAATCACACCAGAACACGCCTTAGGGAAACAGCTTCTTCCAGACCAGACTCTTTACTTTCCACAAAACAATCTATTTTTCAGACCCTCAGAGTTTTTGCCTGTGGGCAGTTTCACTTGCCCCAGGAACAAACATCCTGAATTTGAATCCTTAGTGAATCATTAGTTAACACCAACCAATCAGCATTTCCTCAGAAAGCACGCGGGGAGCAATGACCCAGGAGGTCCGGTTTAGCTGCCTAATCCCCTAAGCGACAGTTCCTTTTAAGGGAGTGCCCTGCAAGTCCAATGGGGTTAATGTGGACAGAGAAAGGCACATTCCACTGCCATGTAAAAATAACTTTAAATAAAAATAAAAACGTGTACATAACAAACATCAGCCCAGAGCACCAGGGAAGAACCTACAACCATAGGGATGTACTACATTTAGAGAACTGCATACAGACAGGAGGAACAGGAAAAGAGAAACCCACGGGCAGGGAAAATGAGAATGTCTGCAGCGCCGGCATGATTTGAATTTAGTCTCGAGCTGGACTAAAGCTCGGATACCACAATTAAAACAAGGTAAGCGAAGCATAGTACACAGCTGTACTTCAGCCTAACAGTGAATGCCTTCAAAACCCAGCCACACTTCCCAGCCGCCACAAAACAGCCCCTCAGGCTTGAAGAAGCCTTACTCTACAATTTAAAACACTTCCTTCGGCCAAAAAAAAAAAAAAAGCCTTTGGTTCAGGGTTAAGAGATTCTTCGCTGTGCAAGCGCTGTTCCATTTACTGTCTCATTCTAGTCCTACTGAGATACATAATCCTTTTGACCACAGAAAGGTAAATGTTTCTTAGGCTAATACCAAATAAAAATTTACTTTATAGATTCTTGGGATAAGACCCTATTAACTGGTCAGGATGATCTGTACGCAGGATTGCCAGTAATCGCTCTAAAAAGAGAACTACAAATTACTAATTGCAATTACTTCTTTATTAAACACTAACTGCATGCCGTGTCAAGGACTTAACGTGCACTCTTTCACATAATCCCCACATCAACGCTAAGAAATAAATATTTTCATATATCCTTCCCCAGCAGAGGCTCACAGAGGTGAGGTGACCTGCCTGCAGTCACACAGCTGGGCAGTGGCCAGGTCTGGCCTGGAGTGTAATGATTCCAGAGCCCGAATGTTCTTTAACACCAGATCATAAATGTGCCATTTGGTCAAGAGTGGACAGTTCACAAAGTATTTTCTTCTACGGTGTCTCACAGCCATCCCCAAATAAACCAACATACAAGATTAGTAGCTGAGTGAAACTACCATGGTCAGAATTTTGTTCACATCACACCAGTTCCTTCAGAAACGCACCACACACGATCAGGGTAACAGGACTTGCAAAGGGGGACCGTGGCTAGGTGAGCTGCCTGGCTAAGGTATTTCGGTCTTCACGTTCAGTTTCCTTGTTCTAAAAGCAGTACACCCTAAAGAACAAGCTTCTGCTGAGTAACTGAACTTAACCGTGTGGTCTAATGAAGAGGACCTGGTCCTCAGTGTTTCTATAGGATATTCTGGTATGAAGGTCACCTTTAACCCCCCCCCAAAAAAAAATCCTGCTAGATTAATTTGCCTTTCCCTTTAAATAGTAACCTCCAGTTTCTCATGTAGCGGAAACAGGTGAAGCCGGAGTCAGCAGAATGACCTGACTCCACAATCTTCCCTCCACTAAAAAGCAGTTTACTTCTATTAATGTTCTACTAATATAACTACAGTACTCTGTTCTGAAACTGGATAGTCACATATAATAAAATAACTTGTAGGCAGTGTTACCCAGTAGAGAAACATACCTATCATTTTATTATTAAACTAGAAAGATGCCTGCTGACAATCGACAAAAAGGTCTCCTGGCAACTGAAAAGCAGAGAAACTAAGCAAAGATTTTCTTTCTTTGGAGACATGAAACTCTCATTCAGTCAAGAAAGATGGATTTTGTCACTTATTCTTCTCTAAAAAGGAAAGCGCCACATGGAGACCATAAATAGGGTAAATTGCATCTCAGAGCAAGTTGTATGTGCCAAGTTGTTACAAAGCCCGGGAATACAAGGGGTGGATTAATGGAAAGACTGATACCATCTTACTACAGTGGCCTCTCTGTAGCTCAGGACAATGATCTGTTGAGGGTTTTCCAGTGATTTTCAATGTGCAACCTCCATACAAGCCCCCTTTTAAAGGGGCTGGCTCAGTGCTGAACAATCACTCCCTCTTCGGAAAGAAAGCCAAAAGCCCCCCCACAGGCTTCTGGGTGAGAAGCTCAGCCCTGTAGGCGTGGGAAGGCTCAGACTTCAGAGACAAAGGAGTAGGAATGGTAGATGGGCTGGGGAGAGCTGGATCGGCCTGGGTCCACCTGCCTGGAGAGGACCCAGACTCACAGGACTGGACTTTCAGGGAAAGAGTTCAAAAGGGCTGGGAGAAAAGGAGAAAAGAAAGCGCACATTGCAGACGCAAGAGTGAAGTCAGTTACCCCTGAGGACAAACCACGCCGCAAGGGATGCAGTGAGATATCCAGAAACAGCGGTGGCATGCCTTCCAGAGACTGGGCAGCCCTTCCACTATCAAAGAGGTGGGGCTTGGCCGTCAGCCCCCGACCTCCAGTTTATCTCCTCCCCCAAAACAGCTCTGATTGAATCCTCCTTGGCCCCAGCAAGGAAAGACACTGTGGGGCAAAGCTACCCTACTAGAATTACCACATTCCCTTCTTCCACAAACGGGGTAACTCTTACCAGAAAGGGCATCCTGCTGCCACCCTCAGACCCCTCCCACAAAACCCTGGAGAAGAGCCCCCTGTGATAACGCTGTTAAGGCCACTTCCAAATGAAGTCAGACCCTGGAGGGTCCCTCGGACACTCAGGATCCCTCAGATTCATGGACACCTCAAATCTTAACTGGGTAAGTCCGTGGCCTTGTGTCTCCCAACCCTGGAGACCTCTGCCCAACCCTAAAACCCCATCTCAGAACTACCTCTCAGACTTAGGTACAGACCCTCGGCCCCCAAATTCATCTTGGAACCCCCAATCCTTTCCTAAGATTCTATCTAGCTACTCCACTCAGCACCTCAAAACCTATTCTCAGACGCCAATAACTGCCTCAGTCCCCCTGTACCTCTCAAGCCCCCGCCCCCCGCCCAGGCCCTCTCAGTCCAGTCTCAGGCACCCGTAATCCTCAACTACCGTCCCCTCTACCCTCTCCAACCCAGTCTCGATCCCCCAATTCCCTCCTCGCCCCACCGGACTCAGCCACAGTCATCCACGTCTCCAAATGCCCATTCTAGGCTCTCTAATCCCTGCTCCACTCCCCGCCTCAGGACCCCATCAGCCCCCGTCCCAGGACGCTTTTCCCAGCTCCGCCCCAGCCTCGGTCCCCTCACCCCCGACCCCGTCTCAAGAGCACACCCCATTTCTCCTCCCAGTGCCCTCAACCCAACTTGAGGCACCGCGACCGCCTCCGCCTTGGGCCACCTCCAGCCCGCCGCCAGCCCCCGGCTCCGCGCGTCCCCCTCGAGGCCCCGCCGCCGCCGCCTCGAGCCCCCGCTCGGCTCACCTCCTCCATCTTCTGCACCATCTCTGTCAGCTGCCCCTCGTCCTCCAGCAGCTCGTTGAGCTGCACCAGCGACAACCCGGCGAACCGGGCTTCGCTGCCAGCACCCGCCATCCCCGCGTTTCGGCTGCAGCCGCCGCCGCCGCTCTGGCCGCCAGGCTCCGCGGACCGGAAGCACCGCCCCGAAGGCCCGCCCCCAGCGGGGGGGCACGTGACGCCAGCCCTTGGGCCGTGACGTCACCGCCGCGCGGGCGGGCGGACGTGACGTAGCAACCTGGGCACCTGGCGGGAGGCGTGTTAGGGGCGGGGGTTGTCTGAGGAAAAGTAGGGGGCTTCTAAGGGAAGGGAAAGGAACCTGGGGACGGGCTTGTGACCCAGTGAGCAGCGGTAATGATGTCACTGCGGCACAGGAGTGCGCGCCATGATGTCATAAGAGCCTTTCCCTCAAGGAAAAGAAATGCCTAGATTCATTTGACAAATATTTGTTGCGACCTACTGTGTGGACTAGGAATTGGGTATACAGTTCTGAATAAAATAAAAAGGACCCCTGCCTACATGGAGCTAACAGACGGGGAAGCAAACAAAAAAGTAAAATGGTTACAAATTAGGAGTGTACAAAGAAGGAAATGAATGCTGAAATAAGAGAATAATAGGAATACCTTTAGAGAGAGTAGTAGAAGATGGCCCTCTCAGAGAAGATATCTGAGGAGACCTGAAGGATGAGAAGGGCAGAACAAGCCACCATTCCTGTATGAAACCCAAGGCAGCAAGACCAGCATGTGCAAAGGCCCTGAGTCAGGACTAGCTTGGTACATTCAAGGAAGGGCAGAAAACCAGTATGGCTGAAGCATGGTGAGCAAGGACCCACGTGAGTGGCTCCTTCGCATCAACTCAGAGGAAGGTGCCTAGACGTCCAGGTGGGCCAAGCTGTGCTCTTTCAGAAACAACATGATTTTGGGTGCCATTGCTCAATCTCCCCATCTATCTAGAAGCCTCTCAAGATCCAGGAGTTCTGGGAACTGTTAACCTGCTTTGGAATCTGCCACAGTTCTAGTTGGAAGAAAGCAAAATCTGAGGTTAACTATGACAGCTTCCTAATTTTACACATAAGGAAACTGAGGCCCTGGCAGGAGGAAGTTTTTGTTTTTTTCCAGAATCGAGTAAGTGGCAGCTCTCCTGGCTCCCAGACTGGCATCCGCCTCGCTGGCATCTTACGACACTGACCTTGACACATAACTCAGCGCTGAGCACAGTCCAGGCATTCAGTAAACGCTTGTTGGCTGACTAATGAGCTTTGTGTATGAAGATATTTCTGCTCCGCCATCCATAGAGCATAAGGTCTGAGTTTCCTGCTCATACATTAGACGGGGCTGCACTGACCTGTTCTTTCTGTCCTAGCCCCTGTGACTGAGGGCACACATTTGTAGAAAATGAGCAAAATTAGAGGAAGCATTTCATACTGTCCGTAAACAAAAGTTTTTTATCGAGTTCAAAAAAGGGCACACGGGACTTCCCTGGCAGTCCAGTGGTTAAGGCTCTGCACTTCCAATGCAGGGGGCACGGGTTCTACCCCTGGTCGGGGAACTAAGATCCCACATGCTGTGTCGCATGGCCAAAAAAAAAGAAGAAATGGCACTCAGTTGTTTTCTTCCTTTGAGCTCCTGACACATGGTCCAAAACGGTGGCTTTGAGGAAGAAAGACCACAATAAAGAGGAAGGGAATGTAGAAACTCAAGTTTGTGGCCAGGGTAGTCACTCAGTTTTGTTTCGTTTTTTCTTTTCGCTTCAGGAAAAGTATAAACCTGCCAAACTGTGAATAGCAGCTATATTTCCAGGAAATTCTCACCCATGAGGCTTAAGACGTTGTCCAGAAATTTCTCAAATTCCCCACAGAAGGTAAGAATAAGGTTGGAGGGCAGAGCACTCCAGAATGTAGAGGGATGAAGTAACTCATCCAAGGACACACACCAAGAATAAGCCCGGCTCTGGATGGCACACCTGTATACAAGGGCCCCTAGAACGCTCAGTCCAGACCAGGTTCACAGCTCAGCCTTGCCCGGTCCTTTTATAAACCTTCTCAAACCTGCTTTCTGCCACCGACCTATTCGAGTCACACACCACTTCCTTTGTCAAATAGAGCAAACCACAGAAAAATCTTGTTTTCTCCTGCTCTAAAAAATTTCTCGTGGCACTTAAAAGTGGTTGAGAGAAGAAACATAAGAAAACATTGCATTGCTGTCAAACCCGTTGATTTAAATGCATGGTGAGCTTGTACATCACCCTCCCACCCTTTTTTTCTTTTGTTAACTGATGTTGGGATTTCTCTGCAAACCTATGTCTGCCTGTAGTATTTGTCGGTTAACTAAGATTTTGCACTGGCAAATCAAGGGCAATGTATGTATGTGCCAAGGCTTCTGTCTCAAGGGAGCATTGTTACCACCTAGAAATGAGTCTCCTGTTGTACAACATGGGGAAATTGTTTGGAAAGCATACTCCAAAAAAAAATACATAGACTTCACACAGTTGAAACTTAAGATCTTCTAGCCTTGAGATTAGAATTTTCTCTCTCTGATGGAAGTTAGTAGAATTATTCATAAATGTTTTCCAGTTTGAGGAGCTGGGAGAAAATATGCTGACCTGATGACAATGTATCCATAGTATATGCTATGCAGCTCTGTGTGGGCAGGAGAGGAATGATTTCCTGAGGACGCAGGTGGCACAGCCGTGCCCCTCTTAGGACACACAGCCTGATGGCACCACCATTGTCACTGTCATCTACTGACACCTAAATGCCCAACATGACCTAAGCACTACTCATCAAGAAGAAAAAAAATCATTTTAGACAGAGTCCCTGCTTTGGAGAGTGAGGGAAGATATAAAAATATAGAGCAGTACCTTTTTTTAAATTTTATTTTATTATTTTTATTTTTGGCTGCATTGGGTCTTCAATGCTGTGCACGGGCTTTCTCTAGTTGCAGGGAGCGAGGGCTTCTCCTTGGTGGCTTTTCTTTTTGCGGAGCACGGGCTCTAGGCATGCGGGCTTCAGTAGTTGTGGCACGAGGGCTCAGTAGTTGTGGCGCACGGGCTTAGTTGCTATGTGGCATGTGGGATCCTCCCAGATCAGGACTGGAACCCCTGTCCCCTGCCTTAGCAGGCAGATTCTTAACCACTGTCCTACCAGGGAAGCCCTAGAGCAGTACCTTTTAAATGATATTTAAAGTTGATGTTATTTTGGTGTGTTGTAAAGGTGGAGGATACAGGAAGTTTGGTTATTTTAATTTGAAGTTTGCCTTCTTTCTGTTTTTGGATTTTTCTCTTATTTTTTCTCCCATATGGGGTTTATTTAATCAACTATTTCAGTCACAAAAAAAAAAGGAGGAGAGAGAAAAATATAACAAACACTCATGTGACTCACCTGATTAAAGACTAAACATCACAGGCAAAATTGAAGCCCCTAGTATCCTTTCTCCCTTTCCAGAGGGTAGCTACTATCTTACTATTTTACCTTACATCTATATAGCCATAACCTTAATTTTACAATATACACATAATATATGTGTATATATTTACACAATGCACATATACACACACATTTGTAGAAAATGAGCAAAATTAGAGGAAGCATTTCATACTATCTGTATATAAAAGTTTTTATCGAGTTCAAAAAAGGGCACACGGGACTTCCTTGGTGATCCAGGGGTTAAGACTCTATGCTTTTTTGGATCAACAGTGAGTTTGTTTTGGGGTTGTTGTTTTTTTTCAGCCACACCTCATGGCTTGCAGCATCTTTGTTCCCCAATGAGGGATTGAACCCGAGCCCACGGCAGTGAAAGCACTGAGTCCTAACCACTGGGCCAGGGAATTCCCAACAATGAGTTTCTGAAATGTATCCCTGCCGATTCATATAGTTTGAAACATTCTTTTTTCACAACTGTATAGTGTGCCACTGTATACATGTAGGACAATTTTTGAACTCCTTTCTTCTGTTGTTGAGGGTCATAGGGTATTCACATCTTCAGGTTTACCGGATGTTGCCAAATTGCTTTCCAAAATGGTTGTGCCAGTAGTGTTTGTTTTATTGTGACCAAATATACATAAAATTTGCCATTTTAAATATTCTAAGTGTACAGTTCGGTGGCATTAAATATATTCACATTGCTGTGCGGCCATCACCACCATCCACATCCAGAACGGAAACTCTGTACCCATTCAGCAGTAATCCCTGTTTCCGCCTTCCTCCAGCCTCTTGTAACCATCATTCTCTTTTCTGTCTCTCTGAGTTTGACGACTCTAGGGACATCACATAAGTGGAATCACACAATACTTGTCCTTTGGTGACTAACTTATTTCACATAATGTCTTCAAGGTTCATCCATGACACATGTTGTAGCATGTGTCAGCATTTCATTCCTTTTAAAGGATGAATAATATTCCCAGGTATGTATAGACCACATTTGTTCATCTGTTCATCTGTCAATGAACATTTGGGCTGTTTCCACCTTTTCTGTGTGTGAATAATGCCGCTATGAACATTGGTATACAATTATCTGTTCAAGTCCCTGATTTCAGTCCTTTTGTGTATATACCCAGAAGAAGAATTACGGGATTATATGGTATTTAACTTTTTGAGGAACCACCATAATGTTTTACATAATGATTGCACCATCTTACATTCCCACCAGCCATGCACAAGGGTTCCAGTTTCTCCTCATCCACAACAAAATTGTTTTCTGGAGTTTTAAAAAAATATATAACAGGGCTTCCCTGGTGGCGCAGTGGTTGAGAGTCTGCCTGCCGATACAGGGGACACGGGTTTGTGCCCCGGTCCGGGAGGATCCCACATGCCACGGAGCAACTAAGTCCGTGTGCCACGACTACTGAGCCTGTGCTCTAGAGCCTGTGAGCCACAACTACTGAGCCCACGTGCCACAACTACTGAACCCGTGCGCCTTGAGCCCATGCTCCGCAACGAGAAGCCGCTGCAGTGAGAAGCCTGCGCACCGCAACGAAGAGTAGCCCCCGCTCGCCACAACTAGAGAAAGCCTGCGTGCAGCAAAGACCTGACTCAGCACAAAATTAATTAAAAAGAACAAGTGTTTGTTGTTAAGCTGCTACGTTTGGGTGTAATTTGTTCTGCAGCAAGAGATAACGAATGCGGCACATACAGAAGGGCCATAAGAGGGAAGGATGAATAAGGGACCATTATTATGATAACTTAAATGACCAACACTAAGAGAATGGATAAGTCTGGGTGGTAAATCTGACCAATGGTATATTTAACAGCCATTCAAATAAGAAGCAGAAAGACTATGAAGCAACACAGAAAAACCAATAGGAGTTAATATTAAGCTACGAAGACAACATATAATCACATACTGTGATTATAACCATGAACAAGTCATGTTTGTATATAAACAAAGACTAGAAAATCTTTTTTTAAAATTGTTGGTGGACAGGACAGTAGATTAAAATATTTTCTTATATGAGAGTTGGGTTTTTTTTTTTGCATTTGATAAAGTTTAGTACCTTTTTTTACAAGGATAATACTAATAAAAAAGATGACGTTCAACACACATTTATAACAATAATACATTGTTATAAATCAGTATAAAATTGTTATTATATTGTTATATATTATAATGTATTGTTATAAATCAGTATAATAAATTTCATAGGAAACCAGGAATGGAAGAGACTTCCTTGACTCTGGAAAGGCTGCTTATCCCAAACCTACAGCAACACCCTGCTGAAGGGAGAAGTGTGAGCCTTCTCGTTTTATTTTTTAAGAAGCTGGCATGCACACCCGGGTCTGCCTGGCCCCAAATCTCACACCGTTTCCTGCATGTCTGACAAAGGCCGAAACATGGGCAGGCTCTAGGAATTTTCTTTGGAGCAAGGTCCTTTTAGTTGATGAGAGTTATGTTAAACAAAAAACTACTAGCAAGTTGTCACCTTAACTGAAATAAAAGGGAGTGGGCTTCCCTGGTGGCGCAGTGGTTAAGAATCCTCCTGCCAATGCAGGGGACACGGGTTCGAGCCCTGGTCTAGGAAGATCCCACATGCCGCGGAGCAACTAAGCCCGTGCGCCACAACTACTGAGCCTGCACTCTAGAGCCCATGAGCCACAATTACTGAAGCCCACGCGCCTAGAGCCCGTGCTCTGCAACAAGAGAAGCCACCACAACGAGAAGCCCGCGCACTACAACAAAGAGTAGCCCCCACTCACCACAACTAGAGAAAAGCCCGCGTACAGCAACGAAGACCCAACACAGCCAAAAATAAAATAAATTTATTTTAAAAATAAATAAAAGGGAGAAAACTGTTGTAGGTTCATTTTAGCAGCTACCGACGACCTCAAAGTTTTATTGAACAACGGTACAAAGACCAAAATAATCACCAAAAACCTAACAAATTCCTCAAACCCCAGATTTATTATGCTGAGCAAACCCACAAGAAGTAAAAGTGTGTTGGCTCATAAACCAGTTTTCAGTCTGATTTCCTTTAAACTCTCTACTTTAGCGTTGCTGAAATATTACTCTTCTCACTAATTATTTAAGAGGTTTTTTTTTAACGTTGTCTTTGCTTTTTGTACCTCTCACCAAAAACTGTTCTGCACCATTATTTCAAATTAAAACAGGAAGTAATAAAGCTATTTACTTTTTTTTTTCTTAATAAGTTCATCCATTTAATTTATTTTTGGCTGCATTGGGTCTCCGTTGCTATGGGCAGGCTCTCTCTAGTTGCGGCGAGTGGTGACCACTCCTGTTGCAGTGCGTGGGCCTCTCATTGCAGCGGCTTCTCTTGTTGCGGAGCGCGGGCTCTGGAGTGCAGGCTCAGCAGTTGTGGCGCACGCACGGGCCCAGCTGCTCCGTGGCATGTGGGATCCTCCCTGACCAAGGATCGAACCGGAATCCCCTGCATTGGCAGGCGGATTCCTAATCACTGTGCCACCGGGGAAGCCCCGGGGAAGCCCCAGGGAAGCCCCAGGGAAGCCCCAGGGAAGCCCCAGGGAAGCCCCAGGGAAGCCCCAAAGCTATTTACTCTTCTGTTCAACCTTCCCTTTCTGATCAATCTATTTCACAGGGAGGATCGCCTGTAAGATTACTTAACTTTTGCTTCCCTCAAGAACAATTTCACAGATTGTCCCTGGAGAGGACTCTAAATGTTTTCAAATTCCAGAACTTTGTTTTCCTCACCAAAATGGCCTTCAGAGGGACTCCCCTGGTGGCACAGTGCTTAAGAATCCACCAGGGGACATGGGTTCGAGCCCTGGTCCAGGAAGATCCCACATGCCACACAGCAACTTAGCCCATGCACCACAACTACTGAGCCCGCGAGCCACAACTACTGAAGCCCATGTGCCTAGAGCCTGTGCTCTGCAACAAGAGAAGCCACCGCAATGAGAAACCTGCGCACTGCAACGAAGAGTAGCCCCCGCTCACTGCAACTAGAGAAAGCCCGCGTGCAGCAACAAAGACCCAATGCAGCCAAAAATAAGTAAATGAATAAATAAATAAAAACGCAATCTTTAAAAAAAAAATGGCCTTCAGAAAGTGGTCGATGTTTTGCCCCGTTTTTTCCTTGACACTGAAGATAAACCACAGAGGCAATGAACAGTCTGTTCTGTGCATGTGTATACTGCAATAAGCTTGACAACTTCAAAAACATTAAGTTCATGAAATTAATTCAGCTCTAAATTTCACTTCCAGCCCTGACAAGGTTTGAAAAACCTAACATATGAGCAGTGGTTATGACATTTAAGTTGATTTACATGTAGGTAAACTTAGACATGATTTCCAGGCGATGTGCTTGCAAATTCTCTAGGAAGAAACTGAAACTTTCTCAAGGTGGTATTTTCAAAAGAACCTTTTCAGGTTTGGGTTTGGGTTGTTTTTTTTTTTAAGTTATAAAAGTAATTTGCTCAAAAAAAAAAAAAAAAAAAAGTAGTTTTGCATCTTTCATTTCTTAACTGGGTGATGGGTTTATTATATTATTCTCTCTTTTGGCAAATTCGAAGTACTTCATAACAATATACACAAATTAACATTCAGATACTTAAAAATACTATTTTTCTACTGTGAAAACTTTCTAAATAGTAAAGATGTAAACTGTAATGTTAAAAAGAAATCCCATGGGGCTTCCCCAGTGGCGCAGTAGTTGAGAATCCGCCTGCCGATGCAGGGAACACAGGTTCAAGCCCTGGTCCGGGAAGATCCCACATGCCATGGAGCAACTAAGCCCGTGCACTACAACTACTGAGCCTACGCTCTAGAGCCTGTGAGCCACAACTACTGAGCCCATGCGCTGCATCTACTGAAGCCCACGCACCTAGAGCCTGGCTCCGCAACAAGAGAAGCCACCACATTGAGAAGCTGGCGCACCGCAATGAAGAGGAGACCCTGCTCGCCGCAACTAGAGAAAGCCCGCACACAGCAGTGAAGGCCCAATGCAGACAAAAATAATAAATAAATAAAAATAAAATAAATTAAGAAAAAAAGAAATCCCGTCAATCTCACATCCCAGAGGTAACCACAATGAGCAGTTCTGTGTTTTGCTTTCTAGAATTTCTCTAAATCTAGATAAACACACACACATGTAACATTTCATTGAGCACAAACAAGAGCTTACTACATACTCTGCAACTGGAAGTTTAGTACTTTTAGCTACACCACATTCTTTTTAATGGCTATATAGTATTCCAGAGGGCCTGTTGTGGGACTCTAGGTTTCTAGTTGTCCACACAGTATGATGCAATGAACTCTCTCATATACACATCTTAGCATACTTCTGTGAGTGTATATGGAGGAGAATTTCCTCTAAATTGAAATGGAACCACTTTTTAATTTTTTAATAGATTTTTAAAGAACGGTTTTAGATTTACAGAAAAAATGAGACGATAGTTCAAAAAGTTCCCATATTTTCCCTCATCCAGTTTTCCCTGTTATTAACAACTTATATTAGTATGGTACATTTGCCACAATTAATGAACCAATATTGATACCTTGTTTGTAACTAAAGTCATTATTTAGATGTCCTTTGTTTTTATCTAATGTCCTTTTTCTGTCCCAGGATCCCATCCAGGAAACCATGCTAGATTTAATCATCATATCTCCTTAGGCCCCTCTTGACTGTGGCAATTTCTCAGACTTTCTTTGGTTTTGATGACCTTGATGGATTTGAGGAGTACAGATATTTTAGGTTATCTTCTGTTAGAATTTGTCTAGTGTTTTCCTTATGATTAGACTGGGGTTCTAGGTTTTGGGGAAGAAAGCCACTCTCATCACATCACATCAAGAGTATAGATGACCAAAAAAAAAAAAAAAAAAAAAAAAAAAAAAAAAAAAAAAAGAGTATAGATGACCAGACATGATTTATCATTGTTGATGCTAACCTTGATCACCTGTGTAGCCAGTGGTTGTCAAGTGGCTCCCCTGTGGAGTTACTCTATTTGCCTCCTTTCCACACTGTCCTCTTTGGAAGAAAGTCACCAGCCACAGCCCACACCTAAGATGTTATGCTCCCCTTTTCAATTTTTAAAGTCATAAAATGGTATAAAAATCAAATTTAAACAGTTGACAAGGAGGCAAAACAAAAAACCATTGTTAACAGCCTTGTGTTTCCTTCCTGGAATTTTTTCAAGGCATATTCAAGCAACTATTTTCATGTCCACCCTCCCATCCACTCCCCCCTCCCTTTTTTTAAAAAGGGGGCTCATATTCGACTTACATGGAATCTGTCATTTTGAAATCACATCGCTAAAGAAGATACATCAACGTGACTCTTTAATAACATTATCTGATCCGCGGATCCTTCCAGAAGCACTTGAAGCTCCCTCAGCTGACACTGCCTCCGTTTCCATTCCCTCTATCAGCACTGAAAATGGTTTGAGTGGCTCTTTTTTTCTTTTAATTCCACGCATTTTTAAAAAAGATTCTTCCCCGGCAGAAGGTGTTAACTCAGGCACTAAATCCGGAACATTCTAATCCTGTGAAGTTTTGCACGTCTCATTTTTGGCAGAAAATGTGTGAGGATGAGAGCTTATTCCTTACCCCATACTGCTCCCAAGGCGGCTGTGCTCAAGTTAATCGCCTTACATCCTCCCACACTTCAGATGCCTCCCACTTCCCGACCTAGCTTTGGTATTTCCAGAAGCCCACCTGGGTTCCCTCTCTTCTTTCAAGAGGGGCTGCCTTAGCTGATGCACCCCAAGTCTGCCCTCTCCTCCCAAGTCTCTCTCCTTTTACATATATAATTTTCGGAATGTTGAACTGCACGAGTCACGTGTGAGTCCTTCTGTATTCGTTTCCTTTGGCCACTTTAACGAACCACCACCAACTTTAACACAAATTCATTCTCTTACCGTTCTGGACGTCAGGAGTCTGAAGTCAGGAAGTCCTAAGGTGAAGGTGTTGGCAGAACTGCCCCCTTCTGCAGGCTGGGAGGGGAGAATTCGCCTCCTTGCCTTCCTTGCAGCTTCTAGAAGCCACCCGCTTTCCTTGGCTGGGGGGGGCACCTTCCTTTTCAAAGCGGATCACTCAGAGCCCTGATCCTACTGTCACATCTCCTCCCTGACTCTGACCCTCCTGCCTCCCTCTCATAAGGACCCTGTGATGACATTGGCCTCACCTGGATGACCCAGGAGGCTCCCCATCTCAAGGGCCTGAACCAAACACACCTGCCAAGCCCCTTTGGCCTCATAAGGCAACATGACAGGTGCTGAGCATTAGGAGGTGGGTTTAC
Organism: Neophocaena asiaeorientalis asiaeorientalis; assembly: GCF_003031525.2. Taxonomy (NCBI): domain Eukaryota; kingdom Metazoa; phylum Chordata; class Mammalia; order Artiodactyla; family Phocoenidae; genus Neophocaena; species Neophocaena asiaeorientalis. Next base: position 5,538,756 of record NW_020174645.1, on the reverse strand, counting down.
TTGGGGAATTATTATTCAGCACGCCACACCATCCTCCTTTAAACATAAATAAATCAGAACCTAAAGGCTCCTTTGACCACTTAACTCTCTGGACCACCCAGGAGAGACCACTATTAATTCTACTTGGGGTGTCTTTCTCGAGACCATTTTTATTCTTTAACGTATGTCCATACACTCACATAGCGTATTTATTTAGTATTGTTGTTGGTGGATTTTTTAAATTAAAAAAACCCAGGTGGCATCATATTATTCAACATGCTTGTTTCTGTTTTAAGACCCAGCTCTATTAATATATATAGAACTAGTTCAGCTGCCACCATTTCAAACTATCTGCATATGGTTGTAAAATATACGTAAAGCTTACCATCTTAAATCTGCATAAAGTTTACCACTTTTAAATCTGCAGTTCAGTGGCATTAAGTACATTCACTTTGTTGTGCAACCATCACCCCCATGCGACTCTAGACGATTTTCATCATCACAAACTGAAACTCTGTCCCCCTTTAAACAACTTCCCGTTTCCCCATCCCTCCACCCTGGCGACCTCCTTTCTACTTTCTATCTCTGAATTTGCCTCTTCCAGATACTTCATAGAAGAGGCATGCACACAGTATTGGTGCTCTTATGTCTGACTTTGTTTCACTTTGCAGGATTTTTTTTCAAGCTTCCTTCACGTCCTAGCACATTATCAGCACTTCATCTGGCATTCCACGCCTTCAGTTTGCTCTCAATCAACCTGCACCTGTTTGCATTCTCTTTTGCAAGCCGTCTGCAACCTTTTCCACCTGGGTTTGATCTGTCCCTGCCAATGAACTGTAAACTAGGATCAGAAAAACCAGATGACCGTCCCCTCCAGAGTCTGCTGGCACAATGTCCACAACAGGGACTTGGGCGATGATGTACTGTTTGAATGAGAACCGCCCGGTCTGGGTAACCGAGGCACCTGGGTTCTGGCAATTGCAAGGAGGAACAAATGACTTCGCTTCTTAGACCTCACTTTTCCCATCTGGAAAATGGGGCTAATTCCTGTCTCAGCTCCTTCGCTGCAAAATAGGGCATCATCTCTATAGAAAAGCCTGCATGGGGCAGTTGTTGCCTCCTTGACAAGTCAGCGCCCCCGGCAGTCTGGTCTGGGTGGCCCGCGGTTCCCCGAATGCCCAGCAGGGGCTCGACTGAGGGAATAAAAACTACACAAACCCTTTCTAACCCTCTTTCCTCTTTCCCTCTCAGCGGGAGGGGCACTTGGATGGTTTTCCTGGGCTTGAGATATTTGTCTTTGTTCCAGGAGAGAAAGACGGCTAAGCAGCTTGAGCTATTCCTCTTCCCTGAGGGGACAGTTTTGGAGAATCTAAGGGGTTGCAAGCTGGACCTGTCACAGCTCAGTAGCTGGGCAGCATTCCTCCCCCAGCCTGTCTATTTTAAACCACACAGATAACCAGGGAGGCAAGGCAAGACGACAAAGGCTGAACAGTGGGTGAAGGACATCTGGCACCAGGAGCTGGCAGCAGGCTGACGGGCTTTCAGTGATGTGGCCCAGCTCCCGCTGCATGTGTGCGAACCTGGGAGAGGAGCGTGGGGGGGGCCTGGGAGGTGAAGGGGGAGCCCCCCATCCCTCCCCCCCTTCCCCTCCCAGCCACGCAGCTCATATGTGAGGGGAGGGAGGGGGCAGGGCACACTTATCAAGGAACCTTTCGTTCACTTGTTCACTCATTCAACAAATATTTGGCCTCTTCAAGTCTGTTGACATCTTTTTATCAGTTCTGGATAATTTCCAGCCATTCTCTCCTAAAATGGTTTCCTACCTGCCTGGGGCAGTTGTTGCCTCCTTGACAAGTCAGCGCCCAGACAGAGGTCACTGCCTCTCTGTCTGAAACTCCAAACAAATGTATAACAAGACCCCCGGAATCCTCACATTCTCATTTTTCTCTCTTTGGTATTTTCTATATTTTTGTCTCTCTCTGTTGCAGTTCTGGATCATTTCTTCTGATATCTCACTAATCTTTCTGCTGTGTCCAATCTTCTGTCCAACACAACTGAGTTTATTATTATTATATATATTTTTGATCAGTTCTGTTTAGCTCTCCATCAAATCTGCTATGTTGCTTTTTAGAGCTTTTCTATTCCTTGTAAACATTGTCCAGCTTGCTGCTGACAATGTGTTTTAGAGTCTGGATAATTTCACTCTCTGAGGTCTCTGTGGGTCTGTTTCTGCTGCCTCTTGTTTCTGCTGGTTCTTGCTACACTGCTCTGTTCCCTTGTGAGCTAGGTTTTCTTCAACTGCGTGTTGGTCATTGCCCTCGGAAAATTATTTGTGGGGATTCTCTGCGGCCTAGAGTGAATGAGCTGTCCTCTGAAGAAGATTTGCGCTGCTTCTGCTGGGCTCCTAAGGCACCAGCAGCTGGAGCCACTGCAGATCAAGCTCCCTGGGCACTGATGTGTATCCATGGGCAGGTGGGCCTGTAGCAGCGACTTCTTAGGAATTATTTTCTCTCTCTGCTCCTTTTTCTTTTTCCGGCTTGCTCATCATCAAGACAGACCATTCCCTGGGGTTGGGGTCGGTCATGTCCCCCAGTGCTGTCCAGGTCAATGGTGAGCAGTCAGCTGTCAGGGAGGAAAAAAGCCCTGATTTGTAGCACCTGCTGCTCTCTGTGGTCTAAATACTCTCAGCGTGGTTGGTTCCAAGTTGCCAGCATGAAGTCACGAGAGTGGCATTTGGAAGACACAGTGAGCCCCCGACCCTCACAAGTCTAAACGGTCAGCTCCAGCTCGTCACGCTTTTTTCTTAGCTGCTCTCCGCAAGGCCACTGCACTGCAGGCTCTGTGCGCGGGACGCCAAATGCTCTTGGGATGAAAAAGGCTTTGGTGAACTTTTGTGGGTTCAGGGTTTCCCCCAGAGGAAGTGAATTTGAGCTGAGACAGTGCTGAATGAGAAGGGGGCGGCCAGGAGAGGACGGGTGAGGGGAAGTGGTGCAGGCAGAGGTAAGAGCCTTGCATGGGCCCAGAGGTAGAGACAAAATTTGCATGCTTGAGGGAAAGCCAGAGGCCAGTGTGGCTGGCGTGGTGAGCTGGGGGAGGGGGCAGGGCCAGGCCACCCAGACCAGGGTGACCAGCTTTATTCCAAGGGCAGTAGAGGTCACTGCAGGGTTTGAACCAGGGGAGTGAGAGGATCTGATTTAGAGGGGTTTTTTTTCTTGTTTTTTCTTTGGTCACACCACGCGGCTTGTGGGATCTTAGCTCCCCGACCAGGGATCGAACCCGTGTCCCCTGCAGTGGAAGCGTGGAGTCTTAACCACTGACCTCCATGACTCCTTAGGAATGGGCTGTGCATAGAGGCTTCCTTCCAGAAAGAACAGTGTGGAAGGGGGGTAAAGAGTAACTTCACAGTGGAGACGCCTGAATGAACATGAGCCCCTCAGCAGGTGACCAAGGTCAACATCGCAGTGATGTCACGTTGATAGTACGTACCTTTGACATGAGGTGACGACAGTGGCACTTGGTCTCTGTGGTTCCCCCCAACCACAGTCTGATCGTGAGAAAAACAGCAGACAAATCCCAAGGAACATTCTACAAAATACCTGCCCAGTTCTCAAAACTGTCAAGATCATGAAAAACAAGGAAAGTCAGAAACTGTCACAGCCAAGAGGAGTCTAAAGAGATATGACGGCTACGTGTAACGTGGTCTCCTGGAGGGAGTCCTGGAGCAGAAACAGGATATTAGGGGGAAATGGAGGAAATCGAAATAAAGCATAAACTTTAGTTAATGCTGTATCAATATTAGTTCATTCACTGCAACATGCCATACTAATGTCAGATGTTAGTAATAGGGGAAACTGGCTATCTGTACTACATTCCCAACTTCTGTACTATGGTTCCAATTTTTCTGTAAATCTAAAACTGTTCTGGGAATTCCCTGGCGGTCCAGTGGTTAGGACTCTGCTTTCACTGCTGTGGGCCCGGGTTCAATCCCTGGTCAGGAAACTAAGATCCTGCAAGACGTGTGATGCAGCCAAAAAAAAAAAAAAAACTTGTGAAAAATAAAGTCTAGTTAAAAAAAAAAAGGAAGATCTTACTGGCTATTGCATGGAGAATGGATCATAAGGGCAGGGCAAGATGGGAGCTGAGAGATTATTTTTTATGTTTTTTTTTAATTAATTTATTTTATTTTATTTTTGGCTGCATTGGGTCTTCATTGCTGTGCACAGGCTTTCTCTGGTTGTGGCAAGCGGGGGCTACTCTTCATTGCGGTGCGTGGGCTTCTCATTGCAATGGCGTCTCTTGCTGCAGAGCACAGGCTCTAGGCACGTGGGCTTCAGTAGTTGAGGTTTGCGCTTAGGTTCTTTCCATCTCCGGGCTATTGTAAATAGAGAGCTGAGAGATTATTATCACAGCCCTGCAGGTAAGATGTGGCTTGGGTCTCCGTCGGGCAAAGCAGATGGAGAAATAGAATCCAACTGGGCAGGTCGAACTGAGAGCCTGACAGGTAGGGATAAAGAAAGGGAGGAGTTGGGCTTCCCTGGTGGCTCAGTGGTTGAGAGTCCACCTGCCGATGCAGGGGACACGGGTTCGTGCCCCGGTCTGGGAAGATCTCACATGCCGCGAAGTGGCTAGGCCCGTGAGCCATGGCCGCTGGGCCTGTGCGTCCGGAGCCTGTGCTCCACAATGGGAGAGGCCACAACAGTGAGAGGCCCGCGTACCGCAAAAAAAGAAAAAAGAAAGGGAGGAGTCAGTTATGATGCACAGATATTTGGACTCGAGTGACTGGCAGACGGTGTTGTTAACTAAGGTGGAGTATATGTGGAAAAAAAAAAAACAAAAACAGGTTTGGGAGGAAAATCTCCAGAGGCTGCATTTCCACCATGATGAGTCTGAGGTGGCTCTGGGACATCAGAAAGGAAGTATCGAGTAGGCCGGGAGGTGTACAAATTCCTCTGGTGGTTAGGGTTAGAGCACCTACTGTGAGCAAGGAGCACACCTACTATGTGGGGACCCAGGTATGAGAAGGCACAGGTCCTGCCTTTAAGAAGTTTCTAGTATGTTCGAAGAACAAGCAACCTGCCAGGGAAGCTTGACAAGTCAAATAAATGAGGATGAGTAGTATTAAGAAATCCTGGAAGACTGCCTGGAGGCAGCAGGGGTCACAAAGGATGCCTCCGAAGCAGCCGTATTCTGGTTCTGGAAAAGCCTGATCTTGACCAGAGCCAGTCCACATCAGTCCAGACTTCCAGCCAGGCTCCCATTTGGAAATAGCCTACTCTTTCCCTAGGCTAATATCCAGAGAAGCCGGATAATTGAGGGTCAGAGGTGAGGGAGCTCACACCTGGCAGGTGACCAGGCCTCAGGGCTCATGTAACTGCCCTGAGTCAGTCCTTGAAGTCATGGAGTCTCTAATTGCCTCTGGGCTTGTGCTGGATTGATGGATCCTGGCCAGGAAAGGTGAAGGGCCTCTACTGCTGTCTCCCCCAGGGCCCTTGCTGACCCGGCAGAGCAGAAAACTCCTTGAAGTGTTTCTTGAAGGCCCACAACCCCTTCAGTTATGAATACCAGCAGGACACGCTGAACAAGGCCTACAGGAAGGCCCAATGATGAAACAATTGCTGCACCCCCTGTCCAAGGCTACAGAGTTGGGTGAGCCGAGGCCTGGCTGCCTCGGGAAGTTGGGGGGCACCTGCCGCCTCCCTTGGCCCTGTCCACACGGAGCCAGAGGGTCAGTCATGTCACGCCCCCATCAAAACCCTCCCGTGCTCTCCACCCTTTGCAGAGTCAGTCACACGCCTCCCGAGAAGCCACACGATCCGTCCCTGTCCTCCTTCTCCTTCACCTTCTCCACGTTCTATCCCACTGCCCATTTCCTGCTTGGCCAACGTCCAGGCTTCTGCCTGCTCCGTGGTCTTGATACCTGCTACTCCTTTGCCTGGGTCAGTCTTTTCCACCCGCTATTTTTTTTGTCTTTTAAAGAGGTGAAATTCATATAACATGCAATTAACCTTTTTTGGGCGGGGCAGGGCGCGGGTCCACACTAAGGCATGCGGGATCTTAGTTTCCCAGCCAGGGATTGAACTTGTGCCCTCTGCCGTGGAAGCAAGGAGTCCTAACCACTGGACCACCACGGAATTCCCCACAATTAACCATTATAAAGCATGCAAATTCACTGGTATTACTGTATTCACAATGTAATCATCACCCGGTCTCGGTCTCGGGAGTTTCAAAACTTTCTCATCATCCCATAAAATCCCCTCTCACCCAGTGAAGCAGTCACTGCCCATTCTTCCCGCTCCTGTGCTCTGGTAACCTCTAACCTGCTTTCTGTCTAGCGATTTGCTTATTCTGAGTATATCTTATAAAAGTGATCATACTTTTATACTTCTGTGACTGTCTCCTTTCATTAGGGTAACGTTTTCAACGTTCATCCACATTGTGGCCTGTGTCAGTGCTTCATTCCTTTTTATGGCTGAATAATAGTCCACTGGCTGCATACACCACAGGTGGTTCATTCTTCTGTTAGTAGATGGACACTTGGGTTGTTTCCACATTTGGGCAATTGTAAATAGAGCTGTTATAAACATTCATGGACAAGTTTCTGTGTGGACACCCATTTTCATTTCTTTGGGGTCTGTACCCAGGAGTGGGATTGCTGGGTCACATGGTAACCCCATGGTCAACTTTTTGAGGAACCACCAGACTCATTCTTGGCCCCAGACATCCGGGGCTGGCCCTTCCTCCTCACTCAGCCCTCAGCTCAGACGTGACCTCCTCAGATCACCCCAGCTCAAATAGCGCCCCTCTCCCAAATCACTCTTGTCTTTTCACCATTTGGGGTTCATGATCCATTAGAATGTAGGCGATCCCGTACCTCTTATTTTCAGTGGTGACCCGCAGCCCCACACAGTGCCCGGCACTCAATAAATAATAATCAGTTGTTGCTCCACAAGGCATTTGACCAACAGTCTTGTAAGGTGGACAAGACAGAGAATGTAGGTCAGGTAAATGTAAAGTTAGGGAAATCCTCTGCTACATAATGAATACTGATCCATGGAGGTTTGGCACTCTATTGAGGCGATAGACCTCATGGCTCTATTCTTTGATCTGTGTATAATCAGTCACGGTGTAAAGATTTAAAAGGCATGTTTTCTAAAACAAAAATAATAATAATAATCAGTCATTGCCGAATGACTGATCTCAGGTTGTTAAAGGTGAGGAGCTGCAACAAGGTGAGGCATGTCATTGTCATTTTAAGTCTGTTGGAACCACCCAGGGTGACTCAGCTCTTTTAGTGGACTACTTCCTCCTGCCCCGAGGGAAAACCTAAAAGCAGTGGAAGGAAGCCACTGCTGATGTTCTGTTTCTCCATCCCTCCTTGTTGGTGACTCCACACAGACATGTCTTCAGCAAGCCGCAGCTCCTTGGACCGGAAAAAGTAACCCTCAGCGACTAATTGCAAAGGGAAAAAAAAGACAAAGGTGGAAAAGAATACGGGTGGGAAATTGGTCATATCTATAAGCTTACAGTCAGCCTGGTGAAATGGTTAAGGGCTCCAGCTGGGGGTTCAGGCTGCCAGGGTTCAAATCCCAGCTTTGTAAATTTCTGCAGGGTATTTAATCTCACTTTTCTTTTTTTGAAAAATAGGGTTAATAGTAGTAGCTGCCTCATAGACTTGTTGTAAGGATTAAAAGAGTTAATATTATATAAAGTGCTTAGAAAGCGCCTGTTGTATTGAAAATGCTTTATACCAGATTAGTCATCATCACTATCATCCATCTCAGTACTGATATCTGCGGCTGGGCATTCAGATGAAAGGAGATAATAAACGGGCTTTTAAAAAGTTAAAGGGGGGCTTCCCTGGTGTTGCCACAACTAAGACCCGGTGCAACCAAATAAATATTAAAAAAATAAAAGAAACCTATTCTTATCCTCTTAAAAACAAAAAGTTAAAGGGGACTTCCCTGGCAGTCCAGTGGTTAGGACTCAGCGCTTCCAGGGCAGGGGGCATGGGTTCAGTCTCTGGTCGGGGAACTAAGATCCTGCAGGCCGCACAGCGTGGCAAAAAAAAAAAAAAAAAAAAAAAAGTTAAAGGAAATTTATGAGCATACTTAATGCCTCTGGGCAGGAAGATTTTAAATAGTTAAAATGACCAATTTTATGTTATGTGTATTGTACCACAATTTTAAAAAGTAAATGTAAACAACCTTAGTGATTCTACCCAAGAGAAATGCAATGTATAGCCACACAAAAACCTGCACACAGATGTTCACAGAAGCTCTATTCACAACGGCCGAAAGGTGGAAACAACCCAAATGTCCATCAACAGATGAATGGAAAAACAAAATGGGATCTAGCCATAAAATAGAATATTATTCCACCATAATAAAGAATAAAGTACTGACACATGTTCCAACATAGATGAAGCTTGAAAACATGATGCTAAATGAAAGAGGCCAGACACAAAAGGCCACATACTGTCTAATTCCATTAATAGGAAGCGTCCAGAAGGGACAAATCCACAGACATGGAGGCAGATTAGTGGTTGCCAAGGGCTGGGGGTTGGAATGCAGAGTGACGGCTCAATAGGTATGGATTTCCTTTCGGGGTGATGAAAATGGTCTGGGATCAGATAGTGATGATAGTTTCACAACATTGCAAATTTACTAAAAGCCACTGAATCCTATGCTTTAAAATGGTTTAAATGATGAATTTTACTTCAATGTTTTTAAAAAAGGAAAGCCACTCCCACAAGGCATACTAAGAGCAGAACTGTGGGACGTAGAGTTTGCTCTTCTCAACTTTTTTACTAGACGTGGCAAATTGCTCTCCAAAGCAGTTGCCGCAATTTGCACTCTTACCACAGTGAATGAGCGCTTCTGTCTCTTCACATCCACACCAACACCTCATGCCCAAGAGAAGAGTAAGAGAGAGAATAACTCAGAGTTGAGTTGTGGGTATAAACCACAGGTCACAATCTAGAGGCCCAAGGACTTGTTTTGTTTGGCGTGTTTGTATTTTTTCAAGTCTGCATTAGATACCTACAGTTAAAGTGGGCAGATCACAAAAAGTGGTTTGCCCGCTTCCTTTGCAACATTGGAAGGCCTGGCCCCATTTCATACACATTTCCTTGTGGTGACAGCGGCAGAGGTGAGCACCACGTACCCTCTTTGAAAGAGGAATGAGGTATTCATTTCACCACAGTCCCCGCCGCTCCCCAAAGTCTTACAGCTGGTCCCATCTACTGCTTATGTTTCCCCTCTGGCCCATGTACTCCTTTGAATGCACGCAGCCTGGTGTAAAGCTTTGAGCTCCATCTGGGGGCTCACCCTCACAGCTTGTGCAGGTCACAACCTGCAAAACTGTACCAGGACAGCCCTGATGAAGAGAAGGAGGAGAGATGATTTCCAAGCCCATCACCTGTGGATGTTTCCTGAGCTAGGCGAGGTCTCAGCCAGACATGGGGAGAAAAGCAAACTTGGGAGCTTGAGGGGAAGGTGGAGTCAGAGCTCTGGGATAGCCACCATGCAGGGGATAGGGGAACAGGCCGTGGAGGGGCCATCACTTCAGCACCCACTTGAGGATTCTTGGCCTCGGCATCCTCTCCAGCTCTGCATCCAATGAGCAACCTCTCAAGTTCCTGCGTTTCTGTCCTTGGAGCTGTCGGCTCTGACCGTGACCCCAAATCAGATTAACAGCCTCCTCCCAACACACACAGGCTCTGGGTCAGAGTCTGCGGAGACCAGCCGCCCGGAAGAACCCATCTGCTGCCTAACACACTCAATTCTGCTTCAGGGGCCAGCTTGGAAGAGGGAGGGAGCAGTGGGCGGGGAGGGGGTCACCTGCAGCAGGTGGCTCTGGTGGTGAGAAATGCCCAGGAAATGCCCAGGGTGAAGATCTGTGGTGGCGGGTGCTGGTTATAGAATTCTCCGTGTTTTTTTTTAATATTAAAAAAAAAAAAAAAGCTCCTTCCCCCAGATGCCGAAGATGCAGCTGTGGAGAGAAGTTTCCCTAGACCCCGCCTCCAGCACAACTACCTAGGACCACCTCCATAATTTGCAGGGCCTGGAGCAAAGTGAAAATGCAGGACCCCTTGTTCAAAAATTAAGAATTTCCAGACGGCGGCCACAGAGCTTTAAACCAAGTGCGGGACCCTACTGTGCCCTACTGTGCCCGGAGCCCCCGCGGGACTGTCTGGGTCACACCGCCGTGAAGCCAGCACCGCCTCTAAACCTCTCACCGCCCCCAGATCCTCATGCCAGGATTAAGCCTGCTCGGGATCCCCGCGGCCCCCATGCTGTCTCCGCTGTGTCTCATTCTTGCTTGTTTCCTTGCCTGTTTTCCACCCCCCAGAATATGCTTTTCCCAAGGGCCCAACTGCCACGCTTTCCCCCCCGATTGCCTAGCACAGCGCCTGGGACAGAGGAAGGCAGCTATACTTGCTAAATTAATTGTAACAGAGAAAAAGTCCACTTCAACAATGATGGCTCTCCATTTTATACCCACTAGGATGGCTATAATCAAAAATAAATAAATAAAAACAGAAAATAACAAGTGTGGGTGAGGATGTGGAGAAATAAGAACCCTCATATTTTGCTGGTGGGAACGTAAGATGGTGCAGTTGCTGTGGAAGACAGTTTGATAGTTCCTCAAAGTGTTAAATGCAGAGTGATCATATGACCCAGCAATTCTGCTCCTAGGTATAAACCCCAGAGAATCGAAAACATGTCCACACAAAAGCATGAATATTCATAGCAGCATTATCCGCAATAGCCAAAATGTGTCAACAACCCAAGTGTCCATCAATGGATGAATGAACGAACAGAATGGGGTCCATCCACACAACAGAATAGTACCCAGACATAAAAAGGAATGAAGCACTGACACAGGCTACAATGTGGATGAACCTGGAAAACATGACGCTAAGTGAAAGAAGCCAGACTCAAAAGGCCACATAGTCTATGATTCCATTTATATGAAATGTCCAGAACAGGCAAATTTATAGAGACAGAAAGTAGACTGGTGGTTGCCAGGGGCTGGGGGAGGGGGGAGTGGAGGGTGACTGTTAATGGGGACAGAGTTTTGGGAGGGGGTGATAAAATGTCCTGGAACGAGATAATGGTGACAGTTGTACCACACTGTGAATGTACTAAATGTCGTTAGTGGTAAATGTTATGTATATTTTATCACAGTAAAAACAATTTTAAAAAACCTGTCTTTAAATGCAATGTGGTACCCTGAATTGGATCTTGGAACAGAAAAAGGACATAGTGGGAAAACTGGTGAAATCCAAAAAAAGCTTGGCATTTCATTGCCAGTGCTGTGCCAGTGTAGGTTTCTTAGTCGTGACAAACGTATCACGAACACGTGAGATGTTAATGTAAGAGAAGCTGGGTGAGGGTATATAGCAACGCCTTCTACCATCATCGCAGCTTTTCTGTAAATCTAAAATGATTCCAAAATGAAACATGTATTTTCAAAAAATCAAATATGCCTTCTAAAAAGGGTCTTGCTTGGTCTCCAGAAGGTTCTTTTGTCTGCCTAGGGCCCACTTTGCAATTTAGGGAGCTGGAGCTGACTCTTTGATATGGGAGAGGGAGAAGAATCTGGAGCTCCCAGCTGGGAGGGGAGGGATGAGGCGAAGAGAGGGGTAGGTGGGAGGGGTGAGGGAGGCACCTGGGCTGGAACGGGGTTGGGCTGGGGGTCCCCCATGGCAAGTGGAACCGCTTTGCTGGGGGAGCTCCAAGGACTTTGGAAAAGAGGAATGTCCAACACACAGGCTGCAAACGGATGTTCCACAGGTTGAAGACTAGAGATGTATTATATTTACCCTTACTTTTGTAAAAATAATTGAGCCAGTCTACAAAAAGCAGTCAATCTCACATTAAAATTGGAAATTTCCAACTTCTCTGGAAACATCTGAAGATCTGCTAACTCAAGGCCACCTTCCTGCATGACCCCAAAGGGCCGGAGCCGAGTCCCAGGCAACCCCTTGAAGCGGGCGTGAGCTCTCCCGTTTGCCACGGTCCCCACCAGCCCCTGTTGTCACCAGCTACTGACACCGAGCCTCGGTTACCATTTATCCTCAAGTTTGCACCATATTCTACTTCTAACGGAACAGGTTTTCTCTGCACCATGTCAAAAGTGGAAAAGAGAAACCAAGATATTGTCTGACTTTTCTTACACATGGTTGGCTTCACTTGCCTAGGCTATCTACCTGGTTCCTAGAGGCACTTTTTTTTTTTTTTACATCTTTATTGGAGTATAATTGCTTTACAATGGTGTGTTAGTTTCTGCTTTATAAGGAAGTGAATCAGTTATACATATACATATGTTCCCATATCTCTCCCCTCTGCGTCTCCCTCCCTCCCTCCCACCCTCCCTATCCCACCCCTCTAGGTGATCACCCTAGAGGCACTTATGTTCGAGAACTCAAGTCTAATGTTTGACCTGCGGCCTTTGCTGTAATGTCAACATACCCTCCCCAACCCATGCCCTTAAATCTTCACTCTCACGGGTGTTCTGTGGTTGGGGTCAAACACACACACTAATTCTTGGGTGTGAATCCTGGTTCTACCCCTTACTAGCTGGGTGGTCTTGGCCAAGTCACTTAACTGCTCTGTGCCTCAGTTTCTCCAGCTGTAAAGTGTGCGTGACATTGTACCTACCTTTCAGGGGTTTTATGAGGATTAGGTGACGTAGCCCATGCAAAGCATGTAGACCTGTGCCTGGAACAGAACAAAAGAGGCAGAGAAAATTTCAGGGGGTGACAAGTGCTGTGATTAACAGATCAGGGTGACTAGGGGAAACCCCACATTCAGTACTTGTTGCGGAGGAGGGGACATGTGAGCTGAAAGAGGAATGAGAAGGAACCAGCTGGGAACCGAGGGGAAGGAACAGTGTGTCAGGCAGAAGGAACAGTCAGTGTAAAGTTTCAGAGGCAAGAATGAGCTTGGCCTGCTCAAGGACCAGAAGGAAGAAGGGCAGTGTGGCTGGAGCAGAGCAACTGAGGGTCAAATTTAAGGCTGAAAGGCAGGCAGAGGCCTTGCAGCCACTGGACGCCGGGGGAGGGTTCTCAGCAGCCAGAGGCCAGAATCTGACTGACGAAGGGGCGAGTGAACCTGCCAGCAGCAGGCCGGTCCAGCCCGGAGCCTCTACTTCCAGTTCCACGATCCCCATCACAACCAGCCTGACCCAAGCCTGGCTGTCCTTGCCCTCCGAGCATCGAATCCCCCCACCCCCCAAAACAAACAGGAAGTCTTGAGGTGGCCCTGGGCCAGGTCAGTGGCCCCCAGGTAGTGGCAGAGCAAGGGATGCAAAGCCACTCGGATGAAAGGCTGCAGGGTCCCCCCGCAAGAGAGATCCACGTCAAATCCCTGGAACCTGTGAGTGTGACCTTACTTGGAAAGAGGGTCTTTGCAGATATGATTCAGAATCTCAAGATGAGATCATTCTGGATTAGCCACATGGGCTCAAAATCCGATGACAAATGTCCTTATAAGAGAAAGGCGGGGGGAGATTTAAGACGCACAGGGAAGAAGCCCATGTGAAGACGGAGGCAGAGACAGGAGGGATGCGGCCACAAGCAAGGAATACCTGGAGCCACCAGAAGCTGGAAGAGGCCAGGAAGGAATCTCCCCTAGAGCCTTCGGAGGGAGCGCGGCCCTGCCGACACCTCGATGTCAGACTTCCGGCCTCCGGAACTGGGAGAGAATACGTTTCTGTTGTTTTAAGGCACCCAGTTTGTGACCATTTGTTCTAGCGGCCGCAGGAAACCAACACTCCTCCTCCAAGCCCCCGCCCCAGGCAGGAGGTTCAATCTCTCCTTCCATCCTTGCAGCACATCCCCCTTTCCAGGTGAAAACACTGAGGCCCAGAGAGGGGACGATAAATGGGGAAGCCCCTTACAGCTGTCTCAACTTTCCTCCTGCCTGAATTGAACTCACCTGTGTATCTTGTTGGTTTTTTTTTTTTTTTTCCACAGCATTTTAAAATTTGTATTTATTTTTATTATGGAATGGTAAGCACAGAGAGTCCAGATAACAGTGCCCCGCAACTTTTTCGTTCCCTACTCTTGGGGGCTTAGCTATGGGGTCTTGGCGGCATGGCATAGGGATAATTAACCTCTCTGAGCTTCGGATTCCTTAACTTTAAAATGGGGGAGAGGGACTTCCCTGGTGGTCCAGTGGTTAGGACTCCGTGCTTCCACTGCAGGGGGTACTGGTTCGATGCCTGGTCGGGGAACAGAGGTCCTGCATGCCACACGACACGGCCTAAATAAATAAATAAATAAATAAAAATTTTCAAATGGGGAGAGAACTGGTTGTCGTGAGGATTAAATGAGAATGGAGGATAAGCGCCTGGTGTCTCTCCGATTCCACCTGAAACCCCAGCCTGGGCCCGAGCAGGTTCTTGCTGTGGGACCCAGTTCTCAGTTTCATGATGGCTTCTTCAGGTGGGGAGCCAGAGGGTCCTGGATAAATAAGATGCTCCAGGCAGGCCCAAGCCCCTGAGGGCAAGCAGGGGACCCAGCTGGCAAAAGTCTGGGTCTCAGGCCTTGGTTTAATTGGCAGGAAAACGGGTACACGGCAGACATGGAGCTGGTATATGCAGTGTGACTGTACCAGTAGTTAAAATATTGAAATACTTCTCTACCAGTTGGTAAAAGCCACTGCCCAGCCCCCCTCCCAGGACCCCAGACTTCCACACAATCCAGCAAGTAAGAAGCACCACCAGGAGGTCTTCCTGTGTCCCGTCCTAAGCCTCTCTTCTGATTGAGCTGTTCTGCTGCGTAAAATTTCTTGGCGCCATGGGCTGGTGGGCGTGGGGCGCCCCGTCCCTGATGGAAAAAAACAGGCGGCGTTTGCTGGGTCTCGGCTTTCCCGGGAGGTACAGAAGCCCCAGGGATTTAGAGGAGACAGGTCTCTGTTATCCCGCACAAGCCCCATGGAGGCAGACAGACAGACATGGATGTCTGCGCTGGGGTCCTGGGGACATGAAGGGGCTCCTGGACACTGGGCGGAGGCCCTAGACCACCCAAAGTCTCCCCACAACTACACCAGGCAGGGCCGGGGGAGAGTTAGTGGATGGAGAAACCTAACCAGGTGATGAGGCAGACGGCCCAGGAAGAGGTCAGAAGTCAGGGGTCAGAGGTAGTATACTTTATTGACCGGGTTCTCCCAACATCTTGCAACCCCGCTACAAAGCCAGACCTGGGCTTTGCCAGTGTCCCGTCCACTGGACAGGGAAGAGAACGCGACTCCCAAACATCCAAAGGGCCTCAGAAGAGCAGAGCGGCAGGGTGGATGTGGGAAGGGGCCGCCAGCCAGGGGAGGGGCAGGGGGAGGGGCTAGCACTGGGCGCTGGGCCAGGGACACCCCGAGGCTCCGCCAGGCCTGGCCAGCCCCTCACTCTCCCACTTAAGGTCCGTAGTGGTTCACAGTGAGACTGGCTTAGATTTGGGAGGGCGGAAGGGGTGAGGGCAGGCAGGTGCCTTCCACTCCCCACCCACCCTTGGCCTGACTCACAGAGCTGGGAAGAGGGAGAGACAGGAAGTCCCCTCCCCGTGTTCCCTCCCCCGCACCCCGGGACAGGGAAGCCCCTTCTCTCCAGGGGCAGAGGGTAGAGGCCTAGTTCTCCCTGACATCCCCCAGGCTCCTAGGAAGGGTCACTCACTCCCGGCTCAGAAGTCTCTAGAACTTGCCCATCATTGCTCCCAATTAGAAAAATGTTTTTGAAATCTAGGAGATTGGGGCCCATCAGAACCAAGCAGTAAAAAACCTGGTTAAGATCTTGGTTTAAAAAGGTAGCTCTACCTTCACTTAGAAACCTTGGGAGACCAGCTGGAGAGACCAGTGGTGTCTCCACTGCCCAGACTGGAGGGGGTTGTTCATGGCAGCAGGGGGCTGGTGGTGGCCCGGGGAACAGGGTGGGAACCGGGGGCGAGACGCAGGAAGCGGGGACACGTGGGACAGGGCAGCTGGCCCTCCAGTGCCGTGGACCTGGGCTCGGAGGGCAGCGGGGGCGGCCGGGGGGCCCCCGTGGGCACATCTGCCAGGTGGGCACTGGAGCCTCTGCCCCACCAGGAGAGGCAGGGCCCACGGTCAGGCCTTGTGACCGCCGTTGCCCGGCGGCTCCCTGAGGCCGGCTGTGCAGTCCGAGGCGGGCTCGAGCCCCAGCATCTGCCGCTGCACCAGCCTGGCGTAGAGGCCACCCTGGGCCAGCAGCTGCTGGTGTGTGCCCTGCTGCACCACGCGGCCCTTGTCCAGCACCACGATGAGGTGCGCCCGCTCCACCGTGCTCAGCCGGTGCGCGATGATGAGCACCGTGTGCTTCTGCAGGTTGCCGTGGATGGCCTGCTGGATCTGTGGAAACAGGAGGGCACCGGCTCACACGGGCGTCTCCGCCGCCACCCACTGCCCCGCCCGGTCCCGGCTGGGATTCCAGATCCACCGCGTCCCATGGATGCTCAGCCTCTCTGAGGCTTCCTTACTTGTAAAGCAAGGGCTGGCACAGGACCTGCTTCCTGGCTTTTGTCCACGGGGGACGGAGCTCAGAGCCTGACACAGGGCAGCGCCCGGCGGATGACAGGGGGGCCCCTAACACGGTCGTCTTCTCGTCTTCCTGCTCCTTCCCCTAACCTTGGCCTTGGTTAACGGTCTCACCGTCAGCCCCGAAGCTCACGCCGACAAAACCAGGCATCACCTGGTTCCTCATCCTTCCCTTATCACGTGTGACCCCATCCAAACTCTGCACTACGACGGCCACACTCCAGGGGGCTTCTGCAGCTCAAGGCCTTGTTGCTAGGATGACCCCAGCCCCTAAATGCCCAGTGCTGCCAGGAGAATTGACTTCTAGACGTCACCTGATGGTGGGCCCCAGAGCTCCCTTTCTTAGAGCATTTACCAAAAAGGGCTTATAATTGTAAAACCTTCCCCTGTCCCCTGGAGATATATATGCAGATCTCCTAAAACTCAGGAATGTTTTTCTCTGGGACCTGAATGCCATCTCATTGTAATCATGGGAAGGATAGGGCCCCTGTCTTCCAGTCTCGGTAGAGGACAACCACTGCTGGCCAGCAGTCATGGGGACGGATCACACTTGCACTGCCCAGCCCTTTGTGAGTTTCTCCTGGTCCCCCACTCTTGCGCCCTCCCTACACCCTCAATCTCTCTGTGAAAGGCTCCGTCACCACTGTCACCCCTGCACAGGAATGGGGCTCAGCTCTTCCCTACTGACAGCAGCTACTAATAAAATCTGTTTTCCCAGCTTTAACTAATGTCCAGCAGTGTTTCTCTTTGACAGTAGTGACCCTTCCCTCAATCTCTCGATCACATGACTGTTTCTTCTTCTTTTGTTTTTTATTTTTGGCCACACTGTGTGGCATCTGGGATCTTAGTTCCCCAACCAGGGATCGGACCCACGTCCCCAGCCCTGGAAGCGCGGAGTCTTAACTGCTGGGCCGCCAGGGAAGTCCCCACATGACTGTTCCATTTTCTACATAGCACAGGCCCCAGGGTGAACTCATGCTTATCTCCTTGTTATCTGTCTCCCCCTCTGGACTGGAAACACCTTGGGGGCAGGGGCCAATGTAACCCCTGGTGCCTAGAACAGCGCCTGGTGCCCGGGAGGCGCACATTAAATACCTGTGTAGTAAATGAACTGATCCATGGAGGGACTGAGGTAGCTGGTCCTCTTCAAATACACTATGGGGCCCTTCTTTCTTTACCAATGAAATGAGACTCAGGGGGTAAGAGACACGCGCAAGCCATGAGCTGCAGAGCGGAGCTCCTATCCACGTCGCACACCTCCTGACCCCTAACCCAATTCCATATAATTTCAACGCCTCGAGCCAGAGGCTGGGCCAGGGTGACCAGGCCCTGGGCCTCCTCTGCCCCCGCTCGCTCCCTGCCCTCAGCTCCGGGACAGCCCAGTCCAGGAAGCTGCTGGCCTGGGAGGGCCCCTGCAGCCATCTGCGGGGGGAGGGAGGGCTCTGGCCACCTGGAGCTGCTACTGCCCCAGCATCACCCGTTACCCAGCGACTCACCAGGAACTCGCTCTCTGCATCCAGGGCGCTGGTGGCTTCGTCCAGGATGAGCACGGGTGGGTTCCGCACCAGAGCCCGGGCCATGGCCACCCGCTGCTTCTGGCCGCCCGACAGCTGGGCACCCTTCTCCCCCGTCTCTGCATGGCAGAGACACAGGGGCAAGTGAGCGGGAGGTGAGGCCGGTGGCCCTGGGGAGCAGCGAGCAACCCCCGCCTCCGCCTTTCCCTGCTGCCACAGGAGCTCTGCTCCCCAGGAAAAGGTGGGGCTACAAGGGCCACAGGCTGGAAACCTCATGAAAAGATGCTCTTCCTCCCTGTTCGTAAGATGCATGCAAGTTACAACTATGTGCAATTGGTACCAAGATACCAACTTTTACCTATTAATCTGGCAAAAATCCACACGTTTGATAGCACACTGTGCTGGTGTGGCCGAGGGGAAAGGGCACTCCCTCCTCTCCCTGAGGTACCGCTGTGTCTATCCGGCTGTGCCGTACAAGTCTACAGAGCACAATTACAGAGGCACAACCCTTGGATCAGCAAACCCATCTCTGTGAATATTTCCTACAGATTCACCTTCTCATGCACGGTGACTCACAGCACTGTTATTGCCAAAAAAAAAACAAAAAAAAAACAAAGAAACAAACCACCAAATGTCCATCAACAGGAAACAAGACATCAGTTATTTTTGAGTAAATTATTATAAAGCCACACAACAGAATACTATGCAGTAGTTCAAAAAAGAGCAGCTTTCTAGGTATCTATACGGACAGGTCACTTAAAAAAGCCGGGGGGCAGAATAGAATGTGCTGGATTTTTCTCTGTAAAAGGGTGGGAGGGAATAAAAATACATATTCATACTTGCATAAAGAAACTCCAAAACGACATGTAAGAAAATAATGAAAGATGTTTTGGTGGGGGCAGGGGGGACCTGGCAGTGAAGACCGGGATGAAATAAAACTTCGCGTTGGATATCGTTATGTCTATTTTTTTAGTTTTGAATTGTATGAATAGTCCCATTGCGAGAGTTAAAATTTTTAAATATGTTAAATAAAATCTATAAGGTAATATATTGTTCAACTTTTTAAATTAAAATATTTACTAATATAAAATTAAGTCACTATAATTAATGAATATAATACATATATTATTTTTAAATAATAATATTTCAGGGACTTCCCTGGTGGTGCAGTGGTTAAGAATCCACCTGCCAATGCAGGGGACATGGGTTCGAGCCCTGGTCTGGGAAGATGCCACGTGCCGCGGAGCAACTAAGCCTGTGCGCCACAACTACTGAGCCTGCGCTCTAAAGCCCATGCTCTGCAACAAGAGAAGCCACTGCAATGAGAAGCCCCCGCTTGCCACACTAGAGAAAGCCTGTGCGCAGCAACGAAAACCCAATGTGGCCAAAAAATATAAATAAATTAATTTTAAAAAATAAAAGAAAAAAGTGTCTTTTTAAAAAAAATGACGTTTTGGAACTAAACAGAGGTGGTAGTTGTAAAGCATTGTGAATGTACTAAATGCTGCTGAATTGTTCACTTAAAATACAGTGGTTAAGTTTATGTTATGTGAGTTTCAGCTGGCAGAGGGCAGTGCATAACTCAGGGTTGCATCCCTGAGGGTGGACCTCCAGGCACGGTGGAGGTGATGCTCTGGGCTCTGTACCTGTATTGTAGCCATCCTGGAGTTCCATGATGAAGCCATGGGCATTTGCCTTCTGTGCGGCCTCCACCACCACCTCGAAGGGCACGGTGGGCAGGCCATAGGAGATGTTGTCTGTGATGGAGCGCGCGAACAGCACTGGCTCCTGGCTCACCAGGGAGATCTGCGGAGGAGGAAGGATGGGCTGTGAGAGGCCTGGAACACGTCTATCCAGCTGTCACCAGGAGCCTCACGAGCCCTGGGCCTGAGTGACGCCGGGAGACTCGGGTCTGAAATCTGATCAGGGCCCGCGATCAGGGCCCGCGGCCAGCAGCTGCATTCAGCTGCCTCTCTTATTTCCGAACAGTAGGGTCCACTTTCTGCACAAGCTCTCAGCCTCCCCGACCAACAAACCGGGGCCCCGCTAAGCTTGCCGCTCTGGGCCCAGTCAAGCTCCCTGACCTCCAAGACGGAGCTTACGGGCTGCCCCTGACCTGGAAAGAAAGAGAGAAAGAGCGTGGAGTGTAACTCTGTGAGTCAGCCTGTCCCTGGCAGGAGGCAAGGGGGCACAGCAGACCCAGGCCACAAGGACCTCCCTGGCTGGTGCCCCCTCCCTGTAAGAGAACAACTGAAAGGAGCTACTGTCTCATGGTCTCACTTTTAGGAATTTGTATGTAGTTGGAGGATATCATTGCAACACTGTAAATAGCAAAAAAGGAAAAAGAAATACAAAACTAAACAATCTAATTCTCCATAAACAGAGCATGGGTTAAACGACTACGGTGCACCCATAGAATCAAGCCGTAGTATATGTCTCATATTTCTATTTTTGTTTAAAAAAAGCATATGTGCCTTTATATATAGGTACGTTTATATAAAGGTAGGAAACACGTTGGAAAGGATATTGACTAAACTGCCAATGCCGGTTCCCGACACGGAGTGGAATTCAAAAGGTGAGATGGAGTCACTCAGGTCTTTGTTATGAAATTCTCTGAATATATGGGAATATGGTTAGGTTGTTGAGTTTTACTGCTCTGGGTTTATAAAAATTAAAAATTTATAGAGAAGGTATTCACAAAAGAGGAAATCCAAATAACCAATAAACATATGAAAAGGGACTTAATATCTTTAGTCACCAGCAAATGCAAAAGACCTCTACACCGAACTACCTCTAAATACCAACTGGTACAGATTCAGGACTGGCAATATTAACAGTCTGAGAAGATTAAGTGTCTGAGTATGTTAACTATTGCAAAGCCTGAACAGCTCTTTCTAGGAGCCACTTCCAGAACTCTGGTGGGCAGCAGCCTGGTGGGGGTAAACCTGGGACCACTTTTCCACCATCTGTCCCTGGTTATATACACATAAGTGGGCAGATTTCACAACCTGTGGCCTCCACCAGCATCTACAACTCTCAGGCTCTCATATATCTTAATGTATGTAGACAACGTAAATCGTGTCTGCTTAATAGTCGGTGTTTCTTGTATAGTGTGCAGCCTGAACAACCGTCCAGGGCATCCCTGCTCTTATTGCCAGCAGAGGATCAGGTGTTGAGTCTACTTTTCTGAGAGTATTACTCAAAACTGTAAGGTCATGAATAGCCTCCTTTAAATACTGGAGATAACTTCAATGCGGAACCATCTGAACTCTCACCCACTGCTAGTGGGAATGTAATGTGTAAAAAAATAATAATAATAAAAAAGTAAACCACCTTAATGGCAGTAACTACTAAAGGTGAGGCTCTGGGAGAACCTACCCACCCATGGGCACTGTGATATGGACTAAACTGTCCATATCGGTATTGCTGGTAATAGTAAAAAAACAGGAAACAACCGGAATATCCATCAAGAACAGAATGTATAAACGGACTGTCCCATGTTTACACAGTGGATTATCTTCCAGAAATGAAAATGAGTGAACTACAAACACAGCCTCAACCTGGAAACCTCACAAATAACACTGAGTGGAAGGAACAAGACACAAAGAATACACACGTTACGGTTCCAGCCAGACAGAGTTTAAAACTAGCAAAACACAGCTGCGCTGTTCGGGGAGGCATAGAGATGGGAACAAAAGAAAAGCACGGAAATGACGATCGTGAGCGTCAGGCAAGACGTTGCTTCTTGTGGGGAGAGCGCTGGAATGTTCCAATTCTTGAAATGGTGATAATTCTTTGAAATGTACGTGTGTCTTGAGCCCTCTTCCCCACACCTGTGTGCGTGCTCGCGGGAGAGAAGGTCGGACAAGGAAAGGGCGGAGGAGGGCAGCAAAGGCCCATGCACGTACCACTCGGTGCAAGTACTTGTGGTCATAGGCGCTGATAGGCTTCCCATCCAGCAGCACGCGACCCCCTTCCAGGGGGTAGAAGTTCTCCAGGATGTTGACGCAGGAGCTCTTGCCACTGCCCGACGGCCCCACGAGCGCTGTCACCTTTCCTGGGGACAGGCTGAAGGAGACATTCTGCAAGGAACACGCAGACACGGTGTGGGGCCCCTGGCTCATATGCTCTGGCCTCAGATGCAGGCGGGCACCCTTCCCAGCCTGCCCCACCGCTGGCCCCCAGAATGCTCTCCTTTTTAGGATTTGGCAGCACTTTTATACTTGTCTTGTTTGCCTGGAATGTTCTTTCTGCAGAGAGCCATCAGCTGGCTCCTGCTCCTTGTTTAGGTCTCATATCAAATGTCACCTCCTCCGAGAAGCCCTCCTTGACTGCTAATACCATATCTGCAGACTATCCCTGACTTATTGCTTTCCTAGCACTTCTCCAAGAATCCTTTTGTTAATATGATCTGTCTTGAGTGTTCCTGGCCTTTCATGTTCCTGGCTGCACTGCCATGGCCTGGCCTGTAGGAGGTGCGCGAGAGATGGGATGAGGGAAAGGATGACTTCCGGGGGGGGGGGGCGCTTGGGTCTTCTCTCACCTGCAAGACTTGGGTGTGGGGCCGAGTGCGGTAGGTGAAGGTCACGTTTTCGAAGTCCACCCGGCCCTCCAGGTGGTCAGGGGCCAAGTTCCCATCATGCACCATGGTTGGCTGCCGGTCAATGAACTCGAACACCTTCTCCGCGGCGCCCACTCCTTGCATCAGGCCGCTGTAGACGGAGCCCACGGACTGCGGGGGGAGTAGACACACATTCCTGACCCATCGACGCCCCGATCCTGGGACACCCCAGCCCCTGCCACAGTGCTAGAGAGCTGACGGGGGTGAGGAGAGAGCAAGCACACAGCAGCAGTTCTGGGGGCGGGGTGCCCACGGGAGGCTGCTGGAGCCCCACCTGCTAGTACAGCAGATCAAGACGACAATGAAGAAATGAGGACAGCAATAAAAAGTACTGGTGCCTTGTGTGTTATAGCTAAACCTCACCACCGTCCAGCAGAGTAGGTGTTATCACCCTCCAGAGGAGGAAACGGAAGCACAGAGAAGTTAAATGAACTAGGCAGAATGTGGCAGAACAGGAATCAGACCTTCCTCTTTCAGCTGTCACAGAATTTTCAAGTTTCAATTTTAAAAATGGCCCTTGGGCTTCCCTGGTGGCGCAGTGGTTGAGAGTCTGCCTGCCGATGCAGGGGACACGGGTTCGTGCCCCTGTCCGGGAGGATCCCACATGCCGTGGAGCGGCTGGGCCCGTGAGCCATGGCCGCTGAGCCTGCGCGTCCGGAGCCTGTGCTCCGCAACGGGAGAGGCCACAACAGTGAGAGGCCCGCGTATCGCAAAAAAAAAAAAAAAAAATGGCCCTTAATTTATACTATACATCTCCTTGGGTAAAAATATACACAAGTATAAGTGTGAATAATGACTCATTTTACTGAGTACTTATATATGTTAAGAGGTAGGTTCTATCATTATCTCCTTTCTGGTGATACGGAAACTGAGGCACAGAGAGCTCAAGTAACTTCCCCCAGGTCACACAGCCAGGAAGTGGCAGAGCCAGGATTCGAACCCAGGCACATCTGGCTCCCAAGTTCAGGCCCTTATGAGCTGTGACTGCGGGTCCTGGTTGATGAAATAGGGGTGATATTAGTACCATTGTCATGGTTCCGCGAAGCCAGTGCTCAGCACATAGTAAACCCCCAACACATCACAGCTATGGCTATTCTCATAATATCTGGATATAAGTATTCCTATTGAGATACAAGTGCTTATACAAGTGTATAAGTTGTCCTTCTTGCTTCATCCCAGAGGTGGCCCCGGTTATCCGAGTACCGTGTCTTTCGAGTCCTTTCTCTGTGCTTTTACAAACACATGCACATATGTAATTAAATCATTTTGAGATGGAAAAAAAAACCCACAAATGGGATCAGACCATCCTTACGACTCGGGGATTAGCTTTCTCACTAACAGCATGTCTTAGGGGTCTTTCCATGCCAGTGCACACAGCTCTACCTCATTTTTGTGGCTGCTGCCTAGTTTTCATAGCACAGATGGACTGTTTCTAGAATACAGATGTACTGTGTTCACCCAATCGCTGGTTGACAGGCATTTAACTTTTCACCGTTATAAACAATGCCGCACCGAACATCCTGGGACACATGTCTTTGCCCACTAGTGTGGATATTTCTGAAGCACGGATTCCAAGACGCTGATTCAAATGACACTGCATGGATGACTGTAGCTAACGCAAAGTGCCATCTGCAGCAGATGCTAACCCACCCCTCCCCTGCCGCATCTTTGAGCTTTACCATTGCAGGACACAGAGGCTCAATCTTAATGCCGGAGGGCTTTGTGGGGGGAGGGAGGCAGACCAGAGGAGCACTCCGAGCGTCCTCCAGCAGTGACTGATGGCAGCTTCGGCACAAGCACCACGCCAGCTCCCTAGTCTCGGGACCTGCTGGTGGGGGCAGCCAAATTAAGACATAAAACCCACTCTGTTCTTTCTCCATGGAGCTACTCTTTAAAGTGGGTTAAAATAAAGTCAGACCATCTGCCTCTGAACTCGGTTCCCTTACAAACGTGGTGGGCAAGTCGTTTAACCACTCTGAGCCTCAGCTGCTTTTTCTGGGAAATGGGGACTGCAGTAGCACTGACCGCGCTGTCGTTGCCACTTTGCTCCATACACGGAGTTGCTCTCTTTATTAGTATTATTGGTACTGTCACGTTCTTTAGAAAGAAATACCACCTCCCGTGA
>NW_020174645.1:5490691-5513751 GCF_003031525.2 Neophocaena asiaeorientalis asiaeorientalis | reverse complement strand
CCTCCCCCCGCCGGCCCCTCACCTCCATACAATCTCCCAGGACAAACTCGTAGATAATGAAGGAGATGAGATTGCCGCTGGTCATCTGCCCTGAGATGACGAGGTGGCCCCCGTAGTAGAGGATACTGACCTGGACCACCAGCAGAGTGAGCTGGAGGGAAGAGGGAAAGGGGGATCTGAGTCATGGGGGCCTTGGCTCAGACCTTCCCCACAGCCCCTCTGTCCCCTGCCCTGCAGGGGAGGTGAGAGCAGCTGTGGGCGCCTCACTCACAGCCACAGACTGAAACTCCAGCCCACAGCAGGGATGGCCTCCCACAAGCTGGGGCCCTTCTGTCATTCATGCCCTCCCCGCCCCCGCCATGGAGTTTTTCCCTGCAAAGGCCCTCAGCTGGAACAGGCCATGAGCCTGGCTGGGAACAAGGCTTTCTTTGTAAGGCCCTGGCACACATACACAGCCCCCAAGCGCCTCAGCGAGGCCAAACTGGAGTTTTAGTCTTCTCCTTATTGGGAAGAGCATGGTTCAGAGAGGCTGAGTCCACTGGCTAAGGTCACACAGCAAGCCAGGCAAAGCAGACGAGGTCTGTGTTTCCATGAAGGAGGGGCTGTGTCCAGGGTGTGCTTGCCTCCAGTCCCCTCTGGTGTCTGGGGGAGTGGTCTGCGAGAGGAGTGGGACCTGCATACCCATGACAACCCACTGGGTCCCTATTTGCCCCTCCCCACCCCAAGCCAGCGATGCTGGGTCAGAACTAGATCAATGGCTGGGCCACAGTGCCTTTGCACACTCGGCAAGAGGCGCCCCTGCCGGTGGGCAGGTGAGCTGGATTTCAGGCCCTTCTTCTCCCTGGCTGGGCACTTTTGAGGGGTGGCCCACCCTGGGGGGACCCAGAAGGTCCTTATTCCCTGCTTTCCCTGTAGACCACCCTCTCTTTCCTCCCCCTAAATTCCAAACCCTCCTCATTCCTACCCCAGCTGTTCCCCAACAGCCCACCCCCAGATGTGGCCAGCACACAGTGACAGGACCCAAGTGCTTCTTCTCCAGGAGGGGCTATAACTCACCCCCAGGGAGTGAGCTGGACACTCTAATGGGGGCATGTGTGTGGTTGTGACATAGGACCTGCAGGGAAGCCGGCCGAGGATGGGTCCCAGCTGGCCTCGGGGTGACTCCCCACCTTGGCAGGGATGCTTCCCTAGCTGGGAAAAGAAAGCTCCTACCCTGCCACCCCACGCCCAGGTGAGAGGGAGAGAGGAGGTGCCCTGCTTGAGGACATGCACCGAGAGGCTGAATTCCTTTCCAGAAAGATTCTCTGAGGACAAGCAGAAAGTTGGGACGAAGTCAAGTGTCACATCAGCATGCCTGGACCTGGGCTAATGTCCTGATCTAGGGGTCCCCCATCTTTGTGTGAGACCTGCCCGGGCCGGGTCACGTACCCCGCTGCCCCAGACGTAGTACATGTAGGCCGCAGCCTCCTTCCTGTTCAGCTTGTAGACCTGCTGCAGCTTCCGTGAGTACACCTCCGCCTCCTCCTCCTCGTTGGCAAAGCTCCGGACTGTCTTCATGGCGCTGATGGTCTCCTCAGCCGTGCTGCTGGCTCTGGCCAGGGCATTCTGGACCTCTTTGGAGAGCCTCTATGGGTGGGAGGCGCGACAAGAAGAGACCCCAAAACACACAGTCTCACCCTCTGCCTGAGCCCCCAGGCCTCTCTGGTGTTTTCTATCTTTAGCTGGTGCCAGCTCTGTGCAGGGAGTTCCAGGGACAAGGGGATAAGATCCAGCTTCCCTCCTCCCCCATTCCCTTCTAGCTTGATTTGCTGAACTCAGACTCCAGCTGGGCTCTTAGGGTGAGCTCCTGAGGCTCTAGCTCCTGAGGCATGGCGGGGCTGATCATGAAGTCATCTCCAGTATTCAGAGGAGGTTATGCGTGACCATACAGTTTTGGGTAATCCTCTCAGAAAAAGAAGTCTCAATACCTGATTCTGTGCTGGCATAAGAGCAGGGATGCCCTGGATGGTTGTTCAGGTTGTACACTACACAAGAAACACTAACTATTAAGGAGGCACCATTTACATCCAGCAACATATATTAAATTACGTGAGAGCCTGAAGGTTGGCACAGAGATTCCAGAACTCTTAGCCAAGTTCTAGATGGTGGTGGAGGCCACGAGCTATGAAATCTGCCCTCATCGTGTGCTTATAACTGGAGACGGATGGCTGAGAAGTGTGTGACCACCAGGCTGCTGTCCACAGAGTTCCAGAAGGCGCCCGGGGCCACGCTATTCAGGCTTTCAGTAACCACACCCAGAATCTCACACCAGCCGGGAAGGCTGCCCAGGAGGCTGAGACAGGCTCCTCCATAGGCATGTCCCATGACCTGCGAGTCATGCCCAGGCCATCGGAAGCATGCAGCACACTCAGGCATCCTGGGAGAAGCCAGCCTGTGCCTTGCGTCATGTCTGGCTGCGGGCGATGTGTGTGGCTTGTGGCGATGACTGTATCCTACACATTCGGGTACAGGTACGAGACCTAAACAGGGCTTCCTTGAGGTCCTGCCCGGTTGAACTTAAAGGTGGGGCCTGAGGTGTGTGCAGAGGCGGGGCTGGTGCAGGGAGCTCCAGGGTTTCCTGCCCCCTCTCAGGGGCGGGCAGGAAGGCAGGAAGGGTGGTGTGGAAGGGAAACAGCTCCAACTCCAACTCATATATTTACTTTTTCTACTCAGGGAGGAAAACAGTGAGGCCGGTGACCCAGAACTGCTGGGGAGAGGGCCCTCCTGGGTGGTGGGCTCTGCCACAGGTGACACATTGGATTGTGGGGAACGGATCCATCTGGGAGCTGGCCTCAGGTCACGGGCGCCAAGGGTTCCGACCAAACTGGGGACCCTGAGCTGATCACGTGTCCCAGCCCCTGCTCACGAGTGTCCCTGCCCCCGCAGGCCTGGAACACTGAGGAGGGGCCGCCTACACTGTCTGAACCCAGCCTGGCTCCGTTAGGGCTCAGGGGCGCCCACCATTGCAGGAAGCAGGAGGAAGGTGAGGCAGGGGCCTAGCTTACAGGCTGACCTTCTGACAGAGGCAGTGCCAAGAGGCGGCCTGAGGGGACTTCTGCCTGCCCATCACTGCATCGTGGGCGAGGGCCTCGCTCCCGGGGGCCTGAGCCCTCCCCCCCGACATAAACATATAGAAAGAGAGCAAACTTTGCACTCAGAGTGAAAACCAAACTTGCTGCAAAGGCCGACACCATCTGGCCCCCGTCACCTCCCTGCTCTCCCCTCACTCCTGGCTCTGGCCTCACCGGCCTCTCTGAGGCTCTGCAAACACGCCAGGCACATTCCCACCTCAGGGCCTTTGCACTGGCTGTACCCTCTGCTTGGAATGTGTTTCCCCGAGCCGTCCACCTCTTTACTCAAATGCCACCTTCTCAGAAAGATCTATTTAAAACTGGCAACCAGCCCCAATGCTCCCAATCTCTCTCTTCATTTTTTTCCTTAGCAGTTATGATCTTTTACTGTATTATATATTTTCATTATTAGCGCCGTTGTTATTTATTGTCTGTTTCTCTTATTAGAATATAAGCCTCCTGAAGGCAGGGGCCCTGTCTGTTTCGTTGATATAAACCAGTGCCTGGGACACGGTAGGTGCTCAATAAATATTTATTGAATGAGTGAAATGAACCAGTGAATGAACGCAAATGCAGCCTTACGATGAGTCCTTCACTAGCCCCTGGTGGCCCCCTGAACCTGCCTAAGGGGTCCCTCAGGAGCTGCCAGGGCTCAGACCGCAGCGGGACCCAGGCAGGGCCTACCTTGTAGTACTTGCCGTAGATGTCAGACACCATCATGATGATGGGGAAGCCCATGAAGGTGACCAAGGAGAGCTGCCAGGAGAGGCTGAACATGAAGACCACCACGCCCGTGACCTTGACCGCGTTCCGCAGGAAGATGTTGATATTCTGGGAGACCAGGTCGCTGACCATGGTGGTGTCCGAGGTGAGGCGGGAGATGAGGTCCCCTGGAACACAGGCAGCTCAGCTCCCGCTGTGGCAATGGGGTCACTGTGGGCAGCGGCAGGGGACCCTCGGGGAGCTCAGACCTTCCCCACCTTCTGGGTGGGGTGGGGAGGGAAGGAGAGCGGACGCCCCTTGAGGGCTGTTCTGAGCCCAGACCTTGTCACCAGCATCTTGCTTCAGCGTCACACCTCCCAGAGCACAGAGGAGGCAGCTGAGGCTCGGGAGAGGGAAGAGGCTTGCTCAGCGCCACACAGCGTGGCCGTGACTGAGCCAGAGCTGAGCCCACGTCTCCTCCCTGTCACTGGCAGAGGGGCCACTCCCCTCTTCCCTCACAGAAATAACAATCTGGGCTGTGGAGGAGAGAGGAACAGAAAGCCCTTTACTGACTGCTGGATACTGGGCTAAGAGTTCCACAGCAATCCCACAGGGCAGCTACCGTTATTGTTCCCATCTTACAGAGGAGAAAACAGAGGCTCAGACAGGTGAGGTTAGTGACAGAGTTTGCACCCAGGCTGGTCTGCCTCAGAGATCTGGGGCAGATGCTGTAATGTCTTCCCTGCTCTGCCCTGGGCCGGATGCTGTAATGTCTTCCCTGCTCTGCCCTGCATGTCTGCCCTGCTCACTCCCATAGGAGCTGGGCCTCTCAGGCCACAGGCCTGGGTAGACCCTGCCCTTGTGCTTCCCACAAGCCAGTGGGAGGCGAGGCCTGGTTGCTGCAGGGACAGCGGGTGGCCTAGCGAGGGTCCTATAGTGGCCGCAGTTCACACCAAAACCTCAGCCGGCAGGCCAGCTCCCCAGGGCTCAGGCAGGGCCGGAGGCCCAAGCCAGCCTCCCGGGGTGTCCCCATCCTGAACTGGATGGCAGGAAAAGCCATCAGGACTGAGACCATGGACGTGCCCACTTAAATCCTCAATGCAAGGCAAGCCCACCTGGCCGGGCCCAGCCCCAGGTCACCCGAGGCCCCAGGAGGACCAACCTGTGCGATTCTCGTCAAAGAAGCTCGTCTCCTGAGATACCAGCGAGCGGAAGAGACGGTTCCGAAGGCGAATGTTCAGTCTGGCAAATATGAGGGTAAAAATGCCGCCCCGAACACCTGCGGCAAATGAGCTAATTGCAGATAAGAGATGTTACATATAGCACGACGTCCTTCCGACAACCAACCGCCACCCCCCGCCATCCCCCCCCCGCTGGCAGGCGTGGGCCCCTCGCAGGGCAGAGACCAGGTGGCACCCTGCCCTCGAGCCCACTCTCCGGAGCTGGCACCTCCACGGGGTTTCCCTGTTCCCAACAGGAGCTCCCAAGGTGAGGGCACAGAGGGGACTGCGTTTACTGTGGGTGAAGGGCCCAGCTCCGCCAGCCAGACCCCTCTCCCTTCTAGAGGAGCACAGACAAGGCTGGTCCTTGTTTCCCACTTGGAAAACCGCGGGGGGTGGGAGGGTGCTGGTGAAAGGGGAACCCCGAGGACTGAAGCCATCTGTAGGGACAAAAGGGCATTGCTCTAGGGTGTGGCTCAACCAAAGGGACAGAACTAAGCCAGTTGGGTTGTTAGTTACCACGGGGACCAGCTGAGGCACAGGCTCCCCGGGGGCATTTCCTGGGCCTCCCTGGCCCCTTTTCCTCTGGGGAGCTGGCCCTGCCCTCCTTCCCCGCGGCAGGCCTGGGCGGGTGGGGGAGGGCAGGGGCCGCTACCTGCCGATGGCCAGCGCACACATGACGGTGACGGCCGTGCTGAACTGCTCCATGCTCTTCTGAATGACGATGCCATCGATGGCCCGGCCCGTGTAGTAGGGGAGGAAGGTCTCTCCTGCAGAGACAGGGCGGGCTCAGGGGGCATCGGCACCCAGGGGAGCCTCTGTCCTTCCTCCTGAGCCTCTGGAAGCCCCCATACCACCCACAGGGCTGACTCCACCGTGGGGTTTTCTCTCTCGGCAAACTCCTGCTTCTCAACGGGGCAGGGGGCAGGGAAGGGGTCCCACACTGCTTAATGCTCTCTCTTTTCAGAGAACAGGAACACGGGAAATGTGAGTTACTTAATCTATACAGACTGGGTCGTGCTATCGTGAATAATGGCGACCAGGCATCGAGCACACAGAGACAAGGGGCTCCCGTGTGACAGTTCACCCCCTCTGCACGTGGACCCTGAAGTCGGCTCTGTTATCACCTATTTTACAGATGAGGAAAGTGGAGCTGAAAAGATGAGCTGACGATTGCTCATCCACACAGCTGGTGGCTGACAGACGCCAAAGTTCACTTCCTTCTTCTCTTTGGCCGAGGGTTCAGAGTCCAAATTCTAGACCCTCAGAGTATGTTGATATTCTGGTTCTGAGCAATGCTGTAAATTGCCACCCCACCCCTCTTGATGGGGCACTTTACAGTTTGTCAGATAATTTCTTACCCATATTTCCTGCTATATCTTCACAACAATCCTGGGTGGACGTGGGGAGGGGGCCATTGGGCAGGGATGTCACCCCATTTCACATGGGAGTGGGAGACTCAGAGAGGCTGAGTAGTTCGCCCAAGGTCCCACAGCAATTAAGAGGAAGGGCCAGGACTCAAACCCAAATGAGCTTCCTATCTGGGGGCTCGTTCCTTGTGCCTTCCCTCCCAATAACCCAGAGTAAGTGCCCACTCCCATCTTATGGAAATGATGGACACGGAAAAGAAGGTGGTCAGACCAGGCTGTGTCCCGTTTTCACTGCAGCTCTTTCAGCAGCCATAGCCTGGCTCAGGGCTGGGCACACAGGAGTCACTCAATAAAGGTCAGTGAATGAACCCTGGGCAGGTAGGGCAGGCCCTTCCCTGGTCAGCTCTGCAGGACTGGCTCAACCAGGACAGTGAGACCTTCTGTAGCGCTCTGGCGCCCTCTGCCGGTCTCAGCACAGGGACCACAGGGCGGCAGCCGAGAGGGCCTCTGTCTCCCCTGTGTCCTTGGCCAGATGGGGTCTCCAGGCACCCCTGTGAAGTTGTACCTCAGCTGAATCTCTGCCTCAGTTTACCTACAGGGAAGTAAAGGGCATCAGCGAGCTCTAGCAGCATTATGATTCCAGCAAGCACCAGTGATGATATTAACCACCATGGATGTTTATGGAGCCCTTGCTGGGTAGGTGCTGTGCTAAGCACGTATGCAAACTCTTTTGTCCAATCTGCCCAAGAACCAGGTGAAACTCTCTAGTCCATCAACAAATCCTGTGGCTCCACCTTCAAAATATTTCCAGAATTTTCTGCCTCTACTGCCCCACCCAGGTTTGTCAACCTCCTTTGGACTATCTCAGCAAACCCCTGGCTCCCCCTGCTGCCACCTTTATCCCCATCAGCCTGTTCTCCACTCAGCCGACAGCAGGAGCCTGTGAAACCCAAGGCAGATCATCTCATCCAGCATCAAAGTCAAAGGCCTTACAGTGGCTGACGGCACCCTGCACGACTGGGCCCTGCTACTGAGCTGCCTCACCTTCTTCTCTCCCCCCACTCCCTCTGCTCCAGCTGCGCTGGCCTCTCTGCTTTTCCTTTAACAATCAGGCACCTTTCTGCCTCAGGACATTTGCACAGGCTGTTCCCTTTGCCTGGAGCACTGTTACCCCAGATAGCTGCTCCCTCATCTCTTTCAAGTCTCAAATGCTTCCCAATAACCCCATAGGTGGTCTATTATCATTCTTCCCATTTTACAGATGAGGAAACTGAGGCTCAGTCATTTGCCCAAGGTTACTGTAGTGAGGTTGCCATGAAATCCATATCTCAACGGAAGATACTCACAGTGGGTAGTTTTTCTTTTAGATTATAAGGTTTCAGAAAAAGCTGAACCTACTGGATGCCTGCTGATGGAAGAGTAATCGTTAATGATCGCAGTACCTAACTTTTATGAAGAAGTACCTAGTTTTGTCAGACACCGTGCTTCACCTCATTTAATTTTCACAATAACCTGAAGAAGCCCTCATTGCAGTATGAGAAGCTGAAGCTTGGCCACGTTAAGTAAACTTGATTAAAATTACGGATGAAGTCGGGGGGCCTAATTTCAAGTCGAAGCCCATAACCTTGACATAATCCTGCAGGCTGGTGCAATCTGCTCGGCTGTATTTTAGGACATCTGTATTCCCTAAGCGCACACTAGCTGACAACAGCACCCTGGGAGGCAGGGGAAACGAGGCCGCGGGGGGCAACATCTGCCCACACAGGCAGGACGGTCATTCATTCATTCATTCATTCACTCAGTAAGTCTGATTCTGTGCCAGGTATCAGGGGCCCTGGATGAGTCAGACCTGGCCCCTGTCCGCGAGGGGCTCAAAGCCTGGAAGGGGAGAAAGGAGAGTGGACATGTGATTTTCATGTCACTGATGCTGTAATTAAGGGCCACGGTCGGCAGAATCTGAGTAGGCATCTCAGGAGCAGACATTTGGGCCTTGAAGCATGAGTAGGAGAAACTGTCTGGTTAAATGAAAAGGGGTCATCCCAACACTCACGGCCACTAAAGTTTACTGGGAGCTTTCTATGTGCCACGAGCTGTCCGAGGCGTCTTGCTCAGATTAACTCACTGAACCTCACAATTCTGCAACTGCTGACGCCCATTTTACAGATGAGGAGATGAGACTTAGAGAGGTTAAGTAACTTGCCTAAAATCACACAGCGGTTAAGGGGCCGGGACTGAGAGGATGGAGGATGGATGGTACAAGGAAATGGGCTCTGGGGTTCGCCTGTCCTCTTTGAGATCACTCTGGCTTTGTGGCTACTCCCAGACTCTGTCCCTGGGAGTTAAACATGTAACGACTCATAGCAGCTAACATTCCTGTACTCATCATGCCGTACCAAGCTCTGTACCTGTCCTTCTCCTCTCTGTCTTTTTTTTTTTTTTTTTTTTTTGCGGTACGCGGGCCTCTCACTGCTGTGGCCCCTCCCGTTGCGGAGCACAGGCTCCGGACGTGCAGGCTCAGTGGCCATGGCTCACGGGCCCAGCCGCTCCGTGGCATGTGGGATCTTCCCGGACCGGGGCACGAACCCGCGTCCCCTGCATCGGCAGGCAGACTCTCAACCACTGCGCCACCAGGGAAGCTCCTCCTCTCTGTCTTTTTATTCAAACTTTACAATACCTTGGGATAAGGATGCTCCCAATCCCCATTTCACAGAAGGAGGAAATGAGTCTCTGAAAGGTTTGAGCACTTGCCCACGAACCCCCAGAACCCGTGGAGTTTCCACCCCGTGATGTCCCTTCCCACCCACGTTGCTGGAGTGTTGCTTTAAAACTGTTTGGACCAGATCCACAGTAACAGATACAATTTACATCACCAACCAGGACACACACACAGGTGCACACAGGTAAAATAAAAGTCTCACGAAACAATACTTAATCTTACCACAGACTACACACCCTGATGGTTCTATTCTATTCTGCTTCATTACAAAAAATGCTTTGAACCTATAAATGCCATTTCTAGGAACTTATCCTACCGATATATGCACATTTATATGAAACATGTATGAACAAGAGAAAAAGACTCAAAACAACCCAAGAGTCCAACAACGGGAGACCGACTAAATAATCTATGGTACAGCCACACGGTGCAGTATTACCCAGCCAAATAAAAGAATGAGATACGATTGGAAAAATGCCGGGATATATTGTTAAGTGAGAAAAGCAAGACACAGAATGGAGTGTAAGAGGTGGGGAGAGTGACGAGTACTTATTTGCTCGCAGCCGCATAAGGAAACACTGGAAGCATATACAAGAAAGGAATAAAAGTGGTTTCCTGCCCACTTGGAAGCTTCCGGAACCTTTTTCTGTAGTTAGCCCTGGGCACCGGGGTCAGGGTAGTCAGGAGTAGAATTAGGAGTGAAACTCTCAGTGTTTACCTTTGCGTATCAATTTGATATCTGAACCACGTAAGTAAGATGTTAAAATGTGAGAGGAAAGAAGAGAGCCCTCACTTACCCAGTGCTGCCATGATGAGGAAGAAGGAGGCGGCCACGAGGAACGCGATGTCGGGCTTGGTGTAGGACAGCAGCTTCTGCAGCGTGGCCCCGGAGGCCTGCTCAGGCGCGGGCCGGTCCTCCCCAGGGGGACCCTCGGCCTCGGCCCCTGCCCCCCGCTCGAGGGCCTTGGCGTCCGGCTGCACTGTGGACAGCAGCCACCAGAGCAGGAAGGACGCAGCAAGTGAGATGTAGGTCCACACAAAGAGGGCCCAGAACCACGGGTCCCGGACCGGCTTGCGTACCTCGGAGAAGAGCAGCAGCTTCACCATGGTGTAGATGCCCGCAAAGAGGCACACAAGGGCGATGACCGTCCATGAGGCCCGCAGCCGCCGGGGCCCCAGGGCGCTGTTCTTGGCCACGCCGATGGTGGCCCCCAGCAGCAGGCAGCTGCGGTACAGGCAGGCCGCCCAGAGGTCCAGCACCGAGTCAAAGATGTTGAAGTGCCGGATGTCCTCCAGGAGGCTGCGGTCCAGGTGGCTGAGGACATAGATGGCCGTGGTCATGCCGACATCCAAGCTCATGAAGGCCAGGGTCACCACCACTGCCTTCCACAGCTGCATTCTGCTGGCGGGTGGTGGGCAGGCACCGAGGGGCAGGCTCTAGCTCATGGGGGCAAGGCCATTGTCTGTGGGGTGAGGCCAGACCTGTAGGAGCAACAGGGCAAGGGGTTCAGGTGTGCTACTTGCTGGCTGTGTGACCTTGGGCAACTCACCTGACATCTCTGAGCCTCAGATTCCTCATCTGTAAAATGGCAGTGACAAGAATACTGATTTCACAGAGGTATTGTGACGGCTCCACTCATTCAAGGAATATTTATTGAGCACCCTCTGTGGGCCAGACTCTGTTCTTTGCACTGGCGATTTAACAGTGAACAAAAATAACAAAGATCCCTGCTCTTGTGGGAGAGACAGATAATAAACAAAATAACTAAATGATACAGTATGTTAAGAGATAGGGCTGGGGTGTGAGGAATGAGGGGCCATGAGGGGCGGTGAGGGCAATTTTAAATAGTGGGCCAGGGCTTCCCTGGTGGCGCAGTGGTTAAGAATCTGCCTGCCAATGCAGGGGACATGAGTTTGAGCCCTGGTCCGGGAAGATCCCACATGCCGCGGAGTAACTAAGCCCATGTGCCACAACTACTGAGCCTGTGCTCTAGAGCCTGCGAGCCACAACTACTGAGCCCGCGTGCCACAACTACTGAGCCCGCGTGCCTAGAGCCTGTGCTCCACAAGAGAAGCCACCGCAGTGAGAAGCCTGCGCACTGCAACGAAGAGTAGCCCCCGCTCACTGCAACTGGAGAAAGCCCGCATGCAGCAACGAAGACCCAACACAGACAAAAACAAACAAATAAACAAACAAATAAATAAACAAATAGGGGGCCAGGG
Source organism: Neophocaena asiaeorientalis asiaeorientalis (assembly GCF_003031525.2). Lineage (NCBI taxonomy): Eukaryota > Metazoa > Chordata > Mammalia > Artiodactyla > Phocoenidae > Neophocaena > Neophocaena asiaeorientalis. The sequence goes on along the minus strand of NW_020174645.1, from coordinate 5,502,410 downwards.
AAGACCTCGCTGTGAAGGTAAACCTTGAGTAAGACTGAAAGAGGTGAGGGAGTCTGCCACGTGGAGATCTGGGGGAAAAGCATTTTGGACAGGTGGAACAGACAACGCCAGAGCCTGAGGTAGGAACGTGTGGCGTGAGGGAGGCAAGGAGGCCCCATGAGGTCAGAGAGGTGAGGGTGCAGGGATGTGCAGGGCTCTGCAGATGAAACTGAAATCAGCAAAGGATATAATGAAGACTCATTGCCTTATGACTACTACCGCTACTGCTACTACAATCATTAATTTCTCTGAACCTGTTTCTTCTTTTATAAAATGTTAGCAGGAGGTTTAATATGTGAACATCAGGTCTGGGCACAGTGCCGAGGCTGTAATAATTGCTACTGATTGTTACCACATATAGTGCATGTTTAATAAACGTTTGTCCACTTCCCTCCTCCCCACATCAGGCCTTCAGTCTCCCGAAATAAACCTGAACCCTCTTAGACCAAGAAGGGGTGTCTGCAGGCCTGTGAGCAACCCACAGACTTTTGTATCTGCCTGGAAGTTTCCAGAATCTTTTCCTCCAGCCCAGGTTGCCCCTCGCCCTCAGCCTAGCTGGTTTTCTGGAGTGCGATGTCTGCTTTGCCTAAGGTATGTCCCACGCTGGGTCCTTGAGGCCTGGACCAGGGCCTGGGAGACGCCAGGAGCTGCAGAGACGCGGAGGGAGGTGGGCCTGGAGGCCTGAGTTTGGGAGTGGGGCTTGTCCAGGGCAGGACTGGGACCAGACTGGGTGCGCCCCTGAGTGCCACCTCATGACTTGGGTTCGTCCCTTTCTCCCCTGGGGTCTTTGTTGTCCCATCTGCAAAATGGGCCAAGCTCTGGAGTCCCCAGCGGAGGGGAGAGGTGCAGAGCAACAGGAGGGGTGACTGTGAGTAGTGACTGGGAATGGGGGCCAGACTGAGAGACCCTCTCCCCCCACAGCTCCAGTGCTCAGACCAATGTCAGAAACCCTACACAACCCCATGAGGCTGCTGCTTCCACATTCCCATTTACAGCTGGAGAAACTGAGGCACACAGAGGCAAAAGCACATGGCCCATATCACTCAGCCAACAAAGGCCCAAGCCAGGACTCGAGCCAGTGTGTGAAGGGTCCCAGCACCTGGCTCGCAATCTCGGTACCACATGCCTGACACACAGCAGGTGCCCAATTACTACAAGCAAACAGTTATGCAGCACGGCCCTTCCTAGCAGCCCCGCCCTTTATGTGGGTCACATGCTTTGTATGTGTCTGCTTATTTAATCCTCACAGCAACTTCACGAGATTTACACTATTATCATCCCCATTTAGCTGATGGAGAAACTGGGGCCCAGAGAAGCTAATAACTTGCCAAAGATCACACAGCTGGTGAGCAGCAGGGCCGAGATTTGAACGCAGAGCTGTCTGGTTCCAAAAGCTGGGCTCTAAACTGCTAAGCTAAAGTGCTTGTCAATATAGCAAGTCCTTACTCACAGCAGCCAAGACATGGAAGCAACCTAAATGTCCATCGACAGATGAATGGGTAAAGAAGATGTGGTACATATACACAATGGAATACTACTCAGCCATAAAAAAGAATGAAATAATGCCCTTTGCAGCAACGTGGATGGACCTAGAGATTATCATACTAAGTGAAGTGAGTCAGAAAGAGAAAGACAAATACCATATGATATCACTTATATGTGGAATCTAAAATACGACACAAATATTTATGAAACAGAAACAGACTCACAGACATAGAAAACAGACTTGTGGTTACCAAAGGGTGGGGAAGGGATAAATTAGGAGTTTGGGACTAGCAGATACAAACTACTGTATATAAAACAGATAAACAACAAGGTCCTACTGTATAGCACAGGGCACTATATCCAATATCCTGTAATAAACCATAATGGAAAAGAATATGAAAAAGAATATGTATATATATGGATAACTGAATCACTTTGCTGTACACCAGAAACTAACACATTCTAAATCAACTATACTTCAATTAAATAAATATATATATATATACACACACATACGTACATATAGCAAGTGCTAACAGGCAGTATTCACTGAAGGAGAATAGGCTATACCAGAGGGGGCTCAGCTAAGAAGCAGAACTGATGACACACCGTGACAACAATGACAAGGACAGCAGCAACAGTAACAAGAGCTGACACTTACTGATGTTATCGTGCACCTGGCACTGTTCTGAGTGATTTACATGCATTCATCCTCACAAGAATCCTATGAGGTATGTTCTATTATCATCCCCATTTTCTGGTGAGAAAATTGAGGCACAGAGAGGTTAAGTAACCTGCCCCAGGTCACACAGCTAGGAAGTGGCACACCTGGGATGTGAACCAAGGCCTTCGAGTTCCAAAATCTGTGCTTTCAACTCCAAAGGCATAATTCTTCAAAACAGCATCTCAGGGGTAGGCAAGACCTTTAATGATGCTCAGGAGGGTCTGAGATGCAGAGGGGACCCAGGGGCGTGACGGTCCCCAAGCCTGGGCCCTGCTGTCACCACAGCACTTCTAGGAAGACTCAAGCATGTTCTAGAGAAGACAGTTGCTTTGTCAGCAGCTGCCTCTCCAAGGGAAGCCAGGGCTGACTGGGATCAAGGGCAGGGGAGGGAGTGAAGGTGGGGACAGGGGAACAGACACCCCCTGCCCAGGCCCTTGTTCCACCCCCAGCCCTGGCTGGGCTGCCAGCGCAGGCTTCTATCTGCTGCAATGCAGAGGCCTCGAGGAGCCAGCAAGTGGGTGAGTGTGAGTCGGAGCCCAGGGAGGGATGCTCTTGGCCGGGTGCCTCACCAGGCCTCCTGGCCAAGCTACTGCCGGCTGCCTGGGCCCCATCAGCCACCTTGGCTGCAACTCACCTCTTGGTGGTACAAGGAGTCCCTTAGCTGCCGGGAAGGAGCTGAGATTTAGAAGTGGGACAGGAGGCAGATCTGCCAGAGAGCAGCCCAGGGGCTTGGCCAGCTCTCCCCATCCCGACTCCCAGTCACCGGGTCAGTCCCTTCCCGACACCCTCCGCTTCGGGTAATGTCATTTGACAACCACCCACATGGGAGCCCCAGCTGTTTATCTTCTTCACTGGAATAAAAGAAAATTTTGCACTCCAGCATCACAGACTATTTGAACCACGTTTTACAGATGGGGAAACTAAGGCCCAGAGAGGGAGGGAGGGAGGCTTGTCTAAGGTCACCCCGTGAGCTGGGGACAGAACAGCAAGAGCACCGGGGTCCCCAGCTCCTAAGTGCTGAGTCCTTCTACTCCAGGCTCTGATGGAGCAGAATCCAACTTGGGTCAGGTTACAGCCTGACCCAGTGGGGACAGACTACTCTGTTATTTTTAAAGTTACTGAGCAGGAGAGTGAAGGGGACGAGACCACCAGCCAAGACTGGGAGGAGGGGAGGATGGGGCCCAGTGGGCTGGTTGGAGCCATGTCCCAGCACACCATCTACCTGACCTGGAGGACGCAACTGAGCTTGGCCAAGTGGAGCAGGAGGGCAAATCGTGGGCACATGGGTGACGTGTGTGCCCCAAGGGACAAGGACAAGGTGGTGGCCAGAGGTCAGAGCAGGCACTGCCCAGGGCCTGCTGTGCCCAGGAAGACAGGGTCAACTCGCCTTGACCCCAAGAGCTAAGGAATGGCACAGATTAGCAAGTGACCACATCCCCACTGCAGGTCCTGTCAAAGGCTTTTCTTCCCAGTAGAAGAAATGGTGGTTGGGGCATCTCCAGCTGTCAGGTGCACAAAAGGAAAGTCTGGAACGGCCAGGAGATAACAAATAGCAATTATTATCATAACCACAGCAGTTATAGTTTATGGGGTGTTACTAAGTGCCTGGCAATGTGCTAAGTGCCTGTCACCTCCCGTCCCAGTTAATCCTCACCACTACTCTGGGACGTTCTCTCGGTTATCATTCCCATTTTACAGATAGGGAAACAGAGGCTTGGGGAAGTCAAATGACCTGAAGAGAACAGGCAAAGGCAGAGCTGAAACCCCACACTTCACTCTCTGGGCCCAGGCTATTCAGGGCTCCCAAGAAAGGGTCCTGAAGGCCCTGGGGGGCCCACGCAGCTCAGCTCTCCCCCGACTTTGGGGGTGAACTTTTCACCCCAAAGCAGTCATCACCCGGCTGACTGGGGCTGGTTCTGTGGGACAGTGTCATTGTGGGGTCTCTGGATGCAGGGCCAGGACTCAGCTGAGTCCACGTTATTGCATCCTGACTCCCACCCTTGCTGAGCCCGCACATCCCACACTGGCACCTGGGGAAGTTGTTTCAGATAACTCACCGCTCTAGGTGAGGCAAACTGGGGAGTCACTGTGGCCTTCCTGCCGTCCTCCTCTTGTCACCTGTCACCTGCCCACCTGAAGCAGGGGAATTGAGGGCAGCCTAACTCCAGGGCAGGGGGAGTCCTGTCAGACCAGCTTAAAGCTGTCTGAATTAACGTCATGTCTGGGGAGGGGGCACCCTGTTTTAACAAAGAACTAGAAATAAGGGAGAGGCCCTTGGGAAGCCTCAGGCCTAACTGCCGGGGTGGATGCAGAGAAGGGTCAGCCCATTGGCCAGCTGGGGGGACTGAGGGGAAGGGGTTTGCCAAGGTCGGCAGGTCCAGGCCTGCTCCCAGGTTTCTGACATAGCCAGCCTCTCAGGATCTGTGGGCAGGCAACGCTGTAGGGTGTGGGGAGCCCTCAGAAGAGGCGCCAGTCCGATCCTGGGGGGAGAACAGCCATCCCAGGATCCACGCCAAAAGGCACCCTCACCATTTTCCAAGAGGTGGCGGCACATGAATGGTTAAAAAAAAAAAAGCAACATTCTCCCTGCGGCGTGGGAAGGATGCTGCAGGGATGGGGGGCTGGGACCTGCGGCTGCGGGTGCTAGGGTACCAGGAGGGGGAGCCAGGAAGTCTCCCACCTTCAACTGAGATGTCTACTCCATCCCCGGGGCAGGGAGAGCCAAATGTCCCTCCAGCCTGTGCCCGGTCTGGCACTTCGACTTGAGAAAGACCCGGGTTGGGGGTCCCGGACCCCGCACTCTTACCTGTCACCTTACCTGGCACCAGGTGAGCCGTGGGGAGGGGGCGCAGCGGGCTGGGGTCCTCAGGGGCGCGGGCTCCGCGCGGTTCATTGGAGGCAGCGCCCGGCGCCCCGCTCGCTCCACCCCTCCCGCCTCTCCCTCCTCCCGCTGCTCCTCCGGGCCTCCCGCCCCCGGCTGCTGCGCAGCAGCAAGGTCGGAGCAGAGGGAGGCGGGCACACAGGCCCGCTGACGGGCAGGGCGGGGCCTCCTGGCGGACGGGGCCTTCGTGGGGGCGTGACCACAGCTAGCCACCGCCCACCTGCGACGAGCCCCGCCCTCATCCGCAGGACCAGGCCCTTCCGCTCGGTGCTCCACCCCTGGAGACCTCAGGCCCATTCTGAGCAGAAGGACGTGGCCACAGCTGCTGGGGGCGCCTGCTCTTTAACCGTTAGTCCTTTTCCTCTGGAGGGGCCTACCAGCCAGCCTCGGAGGATGGAGGTTAGGATCCTCATTCCTTCCTTCATTCAACCAATATTTGTTGAAAGGCACCTGCTATGTGCCGTGTACCATTCTAAGCGTTTGCGATGCTACAGGGAACAAAACGACATCCTTGCCCTTCTGGAGCTGACATTCTAGTGAGGGAGTCAGGCGATACACGTAATGAATAAGTAAATTATACCTATTGGAAGGGAATACATTTCACGGAGAAAAACAGAGCCAGGGCGCTGGGGCTTGGGAGAGGGAGACAGCTGTATACACTCAGCGATCGCTGGGTGCTGGGGGCTGGGGGCTGGGTGTGAAAAAAGACGGAAAACTCCCATCCTTCGCGGGGTGGGGGAGAGAGAAAACCAACAAGTAAATAACATAATTTCATGTGGTGCCAAGTATGATTTATTTCCTGTAAAGGAAATAAAACTGGGTGAGGCAATGGAAAGTGCCATGGGGTTTCTTTAGCTGGGAAGGGCTCCCTGAGAGAGGTGAAAGGTGAGAAGGAGGGAGCCATGGAGAGGTTTGGGGGGAGAGCATTCTACGTGAAAGGAACTGCCAGTGGAAAGGCTCTGAGGTGGGAACTCACCTGGCATTTGAGGAGCAGAAAAGGGATCAGTGTGGACTGAACCAAGAGCTGAGGAGAGTAGGTGAAGCCCAGAGGGGCGGCAGGTGAGGCAAGATATACCCCCATCTCTCCAGCCTCCGGTCAGAGGCTAAAAATGCTCTCTGAATGTAAAACAGTCTCTGCTTCTCACATGGGACAGCCTCCTTCAAGGGGAATTTGGCAAAGTGCAGGATCGTAAATGTACTTTTTTTTCCTGACCCAGTAGGAACTTCTTCTATAGATAGACTTGTGGAGGGAGTGAAGATACCAGTTTGCAGGTAGTCACTGGGGTAGCAAAAGGCTGGAAATAACCTAAATACCCTTCCATAGGGAACTGGCCAAATAATTACAGAGCATCGCTCAAAAAAATACCCTGTAGCGTGGGGGGAAAAAATCTATGTATCTATCCATACACAAATGTTACCTAAAGGTATGAAATGACCTCCAAAATCTATTGAGTAAAAACAAGGGGGAGAATCAAGCTGAAGTGTGATACTGTTTGTGCAAAACCAAAAGCAAATATTAATTGTATGTGAAGAAAAGCTCTTGGATGGATTATCCAAAAGCTAGAATGACTCAGGTCTGGGGCCAAATCTACGAACCCATATCCCCTGCATCGGCAGGCGGACTCTTAACCACTGCGCCACCAGGGAAGCCCCAGGCTCTGTCATTTTTGCTGTGTGAAAATAGCCAAAACAATATTGACGGAGCAAAACAAATTTGGTGTACTGACACTACCCGACTTCAAGACGTACTATATAAAGCTGCAGTAATCAGGACAGTGTGGTGTTGACAAAAGAACAAATAGATCAATGGGACAGAATAGAGAGCCCAGAAATAGAACCATATAAATATAGGCAACTGATCTCCGACAAAGGAGTAAAGGCAATACAGTGGAGAAAAGACAAATGGTGCTTTGCAACAAATGGTGCTGAAACGACTGGACATACATGTGCAAAAAATACATATATATATTGACACAGACCTTACACCTTTCACAAAAGTTAACTCAAGATGGATCATAGACCTAAATGTAAAACACAAAACTATAAAACTCCTACACGATAACCTAGGAGACAATCTAGATTTTCTTGGGCATGGAGATGATTTTTTAGATGTAATACTAAAGGCATGATCCATGAAAGAAAGAATTGATAAGCTAGACTTCATTAAAGTTAAAAACTTCCACTCTGTGAAAGATATTGTCAAGGGAATGAGAAGATAAGCCACAGACTGGGAGAAAATATATCTGATAAATGACTGTTATCCAAAATATACAAAGAACTCTTAAAGCCCAACAATAAGAAAGCAAATAACCTGATTTAAAAAGAGGGAAAAGACCTGGACACCTCACCAAATGAAATATACAGATGAAAAATAAACGTGAAAAGATGCTCAACGTAATTTGTCATTAGAAAATTGCAAATTAAAACAACAATAAGGTACTATTACATACCTAATAGAATGGCCAAAATCCAAAACACTGACAACGCCAAATGCTGACGAAGATGTGGGGAAACAGGAACTCTCTTTCACTGCTGGTGGGAACGCAAAACAGCACAGTTACTTTGGAAGACAGTTTGGCGGCTTCTTATGAAACTAAACATACTTCTACCATACGATCCAGCAATCATGCTCCTTTGTATTTACCCAAACGAGTTGAAAACTTATGGCCACACAAAAACCTGCACATAGATGTCTATAGCAGCCTCATTCATAATTGCCAAAACTTGGAAGCAACCAAGATGTCCTTCAGTAGGTGAATGGATAAAATGGTAATTCAGACAATGGAATATTACTCAGTGCTAAGACTAAATGAATTACCAAGCCATAAAAAAGACATGGAAGAAACATAAATGCATATTACTGAGGGAGAGAAGCCAATCGGAAAAGGCTACACACTGTATGATTCCAACTGTATCATATTCTGGAAAAGATAAAACTATGCAGATGGTAAAAGGATCAGTGGTTGCCAGGGGTTAAGGGAGGATGGGGGGATGAACAGGCAGAGAGGAGAGGATTTTCAGGGCAGTGAAACTATTCTGTATGATACCGTAATGGTAGATATATGGCCCTAAACATTGTCAAAAACCATAGAATATACAACTCCAAGAGTGAACCCTAACGTGAACTATGCACTTTGGGTGATAATGATGCATCAATGGGACACTCGATTGTAACAAATGTACCATCTGGTGTGGGATGTTTGTAGTAGGGGAGGCTCTGTGTGGGAGGGGGGCAGGGAGCACGTGGTAAATCTCTGTACTTTCCTCTCCATTTTGCTATGAACCTAAAACTGTTCTAAAGAATAAAGTCTATTAAAAAATTGGTTAAATGGCCAATTTCATGTTATGTATGTTTTAACCACAATAAAAATTGTTCATAGCAGCTTCATTCATGACATCACCAAACCGGAAACAATGCAAATGTCCATCAACTGTAGAATGACTCAGTGAATGGTGGCGTGGTCACCAGGTGGAATACCATGCAGCCATGAAAAGGGACGAGCCACTGCTACACATAATGACACAGATGAATCTTAAGAACATAACGCTGGGCTTCCCTGATGGCGCAGTGGTTAAGAATCCGCCTGCCAGTGCACGCGACATAGGTTCGAGCCCTGGTCCGGGAAGATCCCACATGCCGCAGAGCCCGCGTGACACAACTATTGAAGCCTGCGCACGTAGAGCCCGTGCTCCACAACAAGAGAAGCCACCCCAATGAGAAGCCTGTGCACCTCAATGAAGAGTAGCCCCCACTCGCCGCAACTAGAGAAAGCCTGTGTGCAGCAACGAAGACCCAACACAGCCAATAAATAAATTAATTAATTAATTTTAAAAAAGAGAACATAATGCTGGGGCTTGGGGAGGATAAATTAGGAATTTGGGATAAGCAGATACAAACTACTATATATAAAAGAGATAAACAAGGGAACTAGATTCAATATCCTGTAATAAACCATAAAGAAAAAAGTATGAAAAATCATACATACAAATGAAAAAGAATGTATATTATATATGTACGTATAACTGAACACCAAAAGCTGACACATTGTAAATCAACTATACTTCAATTACAAAAAAAAAGAACATAATGCTGAGTGAAAGAAGTGGTATACAAAATAATACATGATTTTATTTTTTTATTATTATTTTTTTCATATGATTTTATTTGTATCAAATTCAAGAACAGGCAAGACTGATCTTTGCTCTTAGTAGTCAGAATAGTGTCTACCCTCAGGAGGTGGCTAGTGACTGATGGGGAGGGACACGGATGGGGGCTTCTGCAGGGCTGGGATGTTCTGTTTTGGGATCTGGGTGCTGTCTAGTTTGTGAAAATTCACCAAACTGTACACTTATGATTTGTGCCCATTTGTGCATGTGTGCTGTCAATTCAAAAGAATATGTATAGACACATGTATACATATATATACACGTACATACCATACATATATACATATACATACACGTACACACACACACACACACACACATACACATCACTCTGGAATCCAAAGGATGGGTGTTCTAATTCTGGTTCTGCACTCACAAGGTTTATGACCCTAGACAGGCCCCTGTACTTCACTGAGCCTCTGTTTCCTCATCCGTAAAATAGGGATAATGATACCTCACAAGGTCAACAAAAGGACGTCAGTGCTGGCAACGGGCATACTGATTCGGTGCTTACTACTAATATTCTGGCTGCTGTTCCCTTCGGTGACCAAGCGCAGGCTGGGGCAGGGTGGGGCTGGGACTCTGTTTCCAAGGAAGAAATGGGGCATGGGGAGGGCCAGTCTAAACTGAGGAGCAGGAAATGGTTATCTTGCAAAAACTACCGTAAAAGGAGAACACTAGCCAGGCAGCCGGGGTGTGCACGTGTGTGTGTTGCGGGGGAAGCTGCTGGGGTCCAGCCTGCGTGGTGGCTGCCTGGGAGCTGGTCTCCCCTGGGCCTCCTGGGGAAGGAAGGCCCTTAGGAGTGGGATGAACGTAGAGCTGGGGAAATGGATCCTTTCCTGGAGAGCAGGGCCCTTCACTATCGCTGGGCAATCAAGATGGCTGTAAAACTTTAATCACCTTCTCAGGCCACACAGCTCTGGGCTGGGGAGCTGGGTGCTTGAGGGGGGAAGCAGGTCCTCAACCGTCATTCTCCTCCCTGGGGAAGCCTGGTAGCTTCAGGAGGCTTGGGCTAGGCCCCAGGATCTCCGCGGCCCAGTGACCTGGATTTCACACCTGAGGAGGGGAGGGGGCACTGAGAGACCTGGCTGCGCCTTTAGGAACAACCCAGCAGAATCAGACTTGGGTTCCATTCCAGACTCCACCATGTATGAGCTGTGTGACCTTGGTGGGTCATTCAAGCCATGTGAACCTTGTTTTCCACATCTGTAAAATGGGGATAGTTCCTACCGCATAGGGTTTGTTGTGAGGACTAAACAGCTTCCCTTTGCAAACAGAGTAAAATCCAAAATGTTCCCAGTGGCCTACTAAGCCCAATGATTTGGTCTCAATACCACCTGGCCTCCTTCCCTATGACTTGCCCTCTTGTACGCTTTTCGCTGTTCTCCAAGCATGCCAAGCTCAGCCCACTGGAGGGCCTTTGCCCCTTCAGTCTCCCTGTCTAGAACCCTTTCCTGCAGATCTTGCTGCAGCAGTTAGAGCTCAGCTGAAATGTCACTCTTCAGGAGGCCTTCCCTGGCCACTGTGTCCGAAGCAGCCGCCTCCAGGCACTCGCCGTCTCATCAGCCTAGTGCCTTCCCAGCACTTACAACTGAACGAGGATAACCTGATCTCGTACTGGTCTCCTTGCTTGTTCCTGTCTCCCCCACTCGACTGAAAGCTTCAGAAGGCAGGGATCTTGTCCGTCACTCAAAACACACTTCCACACACTCACACGCACTCCTTCCACACTCCCAGACAGGAGGGTCTTGCTGCCCCTGCCCAGCCAGTGTGAAAACCAATCAGGCTGTTGTGCAGGCTCTGTCCAGAGAGCAGGGGCCCTCTTCCGGCCCCTCAAGGTGCTGGAGGGGAGACTTCGCTGGCTCAAGCCTTGGTCCCCCGAATGTGCTGATGGAGACAGCTGGGAGGACGGCCTGGCACTGCACTACAGGGCCTGGAGGTTTCCCATCTTCCTTCTGGGGTCCTGGGGCTTCAGCAGGAGCAAGGGGTGGCCCTGAAGAAGACAGGAACAGGGGCTGTGTTGCCTGTGTGTGTGTGTGTGTGTGACGTGAGTGCGGGTGAGTACTTTTGTGAGGGTTGCATGTGTGTGAGATACTGGGTGTATGAATGGGTGTGCGACTGCGACCGCATGTGGAATGTTGTGTGTGTTCGAGGGTGTGTGTTGATGCTATGTGTGAGGGTGTGAGCACGTGTGTTAGCATGTGTGAGCATGTAAGGCTGTGTTTGAGTGTGTGTGTGACTGTGGATATGAGTGTGTAAGCATGAACCTGTGTCTACACATGGGGAAAGGAAAGCAGAGTTATCAAGAAAATGCCAACAAGGGAATTCCCTGGTGGTCCAGTGGTTAGGTCTCGGTGCTTCCACTGCAGATCCCTGGTTGGGGAACAAAGATCCCGCAAGCCACACGGTGCGACCAAAAAAAA